>NC_135714.1:185365985-185638485 GCF_964656455.1 Halichoerus grypus
GGGGAGGGCCAGAGGGCAGAGGGAGAAGCAGACTCCCCGGCTGAGCAGAGAGCCCAATGCGGTACTCATCCCAGGACCCTGAGATCGTGACCTGAGCTGAAGGCAGACGCTTAACCTACTGAGCCACCCAGGTGCCCTGGAGCCTATTAAAAAAAAAAAAAAAAAAAAGAACAGGATTTGTAAAGGAGAATGACAGCACCTTCAGATTAAATGGCATATTTGCTGTGGTCTATACTTCCCTTTTTCTGGGTTTTAAAGGACCCAAGTCAAGCTTTCAAATTTCACTTGGGAAAATTATTTAACTGAAAAGGCCAACTCTATAGAAATTGTTTTTTTTAATCCAAGGTAAGCCATTCATCTGTGTGTGGGGGGGTGGGGGTGGGGGTGGGGGGTAGCTCACAAGCTCCTGTACCAAATCTCCAAATCTTAAAGTCAATTCTGAAGGCATAAATGCTAATTCACATCTATAGTTTAAGACTGGTTAAAGTTCCCATAAATCTTCTTTTGTTATGGGATCCAAAAATGTAAAAAATTCAGTAAGAGTCTCACTAGGATTCCACCAGGACTTCTTTAGCCCTTGGGTTTTCTATGTTGCTCCTGGCAATCACTGTTACCTCCTACAAGGTATCAGAATATGATCTCACCCCTCTGCTGTGAGCATGAGACAGAAAAGGATGGAGTCCCATGAATTCTAAAGGCTGTGTCTAGAGCTACCTGGAGAGGGGGCATCACGGACGGCCTCACCATGTGATGTGTGAGGTAGAATGATGAAACTCAGCTTTTCATGGTTGTCTCTTTGGTCTTAAGTACTGTTGTGTGCAGCCACATCACAAACGCCACAGAAGTCATACCACAGTCATGTGGGTGGGAATGAGCCAAGGTGGAGAGAGGGCAAAACAGAGTTAAGTCAGAAATGGAAATTCTCTCCACGATATTCCTAGGTCAGGAACTATCAATATCATTAGACATGACAGATACAAAAAGAACCTAGGCAGGGTCATGGAGCTTGTAAAGGCTAGGTTGGGATACAAACCCATGTCTCTCGTACCCCAAATCCCTCTAGCCTCTCTTCCACTCCCTCCACCTCAACCCCCCTTCTGGAATTCCATATTCCATTCCATTCCCAGAAATAATATTTGCTTATTATAAACATTGTAAGCAAAATTCAAATATAAATGGACATTCAGAAAGTTGCTAAATATACTTTTTCCTCTGTATCTCCTTTGTCACTGGGCATAGCGAACTCTCTAACCTTCCCATCCCCAAAATCAGATCCATGTTAAAGAGGCTGGAACAGAAGAGACCTCAAACACCTGCCCATAACTCAAGAGTTTTCTTCATATTTAATCATCTATGGTTACATTTAATCTTCACAACAATCCAGCAAGGTAGAACAAGGATCATCAACAGTTCACTTCACAGGTGAAGAGATACTCTTGGAGAAATGTAACTTGCCAAAAGACACATAATTAATAAATGTTAGTTCAAGGCCAAGCCTGGACTTCTCTCACTGTTGGAACTACATGAGCCATCTGAGTTCATTGTCTTCAATTCTCCATCTAGGCTCTCTGATGGGTACCATTCAAGAGTTTGTGAAACATGCCAAAGTGCCATGCTTGCCACTCTCAGCTCCCAGGAAAAATTATGCTCAACCACTGCAATTACACAACAGTAGAGAAACACACACCGCAATCTAGAAAATTTGTGTGGTTCCCCCTGCCTTTTTGGTAACACCTCTGAAAAAGCAGGATACAGACATTTTCACAGCAGAATCATTTCTCTATTTATCCTCATGTCGCTCTTGCTTTTTCCAGTAAGAAAGAATGACAATATAACTAGGTACACAAAATATCAAGCCAGTTGGGTCAACAGTATTAAAAAAATGCTCTTTCTATATTAACTTTTTGTGCCTCCAAAAGGCTTATCCATTCATGCAGTTTCACTTTTCATTCTTTATACCTGATTAAAATAATTAGAGAAGTGTCCTCCTCTTACCCCACAGAAGCAACCGCTCCGGAGGCTAATGGGGTCCATGCAAGGATCAGAAAGACAACACTCTCATATGAAAATGCCACATAATCAACTGGGTAACAATTTCACAGCTGAAGATTCTGGATCAAAATCTCAATGCAAAGGAGGATTCCAAATGTAATGTTTCATCATTATTAATATTTGCCTAAATAAAAACATTGCCGATAGAAATATTTCTTAAATACTTTATTTTTTTTATTTTTTATTGAGGTATAACTGCCAGACATTTACATATATTCCTAAATTGAGAGAACAGACTATTAATATCACTTAGAGATGAGAGAAATTAAAAAGAACCTGGGTAGCGTTGCTGTGCTGGTACAAAGCTATACTGAAACACAAAACTCATGTCTGTCTAACCCCAAAGCCCCTCTTGCTTCTGTTACACTTTGCCTTGCTCCCCTTTCTGGAAGTTTGTATTCCATTCCACTCTCAGAAATAATATTTGCTTATTGTAAGTATTTTAATCAAAATTCAAATATAAATGCATATTCGAACATGTCGTAAACACTCTTTTGCCTTCTATCTCTATTGTCATTGGAGTAACGCAATCTATGGTGATGGGACAGTTATTTGGCTTCTCAGTTGTACCAATGCCAAGCTTGAGGGTCCAAACCCCTTGACAGAACTGCAATTTTGTTACGTACATTTTTATCCATTTCAGCTCAAACAGAACACACAGGACTTCTGTAAAACATCGTCTTGAGTTCATGAATTTACCTATACAGTAAGAAGCACATTGACTCTTCATGCAAATGCCACAGGCCACTTACAACCTAAATGGGCTTTGGTTTTGATTTTTTTTTTAATAGAGAAATGTAGTATTAGTATATAACTTGTAGTTATTGCAGCAAGTGACGAAAACTGAGTGCCAATAAAAGAGAGAATAAATGAATTGCCAAGATCTTGTAAGGCCTACCATCAGGAAAGTCATTTGCAACATACATGCGATGTAGCTAAAATATCACATGCAAGATAAACAGTGCTTCAGGATCAATCATTTATTTTTCCATCTAACGATCAATATTCCCTTTTCCATTTCTTATCCAAGCAATGACATTGATTTTAAAATAAGAAAAACAATTAATTTTGCAGTTTATTTACGTACTATACAAACAGAATTCAAACTGACTTGCTTCATCTACTTTATGTTTTACATAGATTTTGCTACAAAACTAAAGTTTTCCTTATTCAAAAAAATCCTTTTGGGACTCTATTTAGGTGACTCACAATAAAAATAGTTATCACTTTCTTGTTGCTTTATCTTTAGATTTATCATATATGAGAAAACAGAAATTTGTGTGGCCAGAATTATTAATTTTTCAAACCATGACCTGTTATAATAGCCACTTACTCCCACCTTTATGTGTTTAATTTTTTTGTTTTTTACTGAAGAATATTTGACACACAATGTTACATTAATTTCAGGTGTACAACATAATGATTCAAGTACTCTATTCATTACGCTATGCTCCCCACAAGTGTGGTTACCATATGTCACCATACAACACTACTATAATACCATCGACTATATTCCCTATGCTGTACCTTTCATCTCCATGATTTATTCATTCCATAACTGGAAGCCTGTATCTCCTACCTTAAGCAACACTGCTTCTTATCATCCTACATCCCTTCAGTTTCTTAAAAACTGTTGAAGAGAACTTCATATATCCAAAGGTAATAAAGAGATAAGCAAACACCTTAAGGTTGTTTCACAATAACTACATGAAGATGAAGCCATCAAAAAGTTTGCAATTTATGAATTCTAGAAACCCAAAGTCAAATAATGGTTTCCCCCAACATAAAATTCAAACAATATACCTAAAGGTTTTATCTTAACAGTTGCCTACAATAGGAAAAGCATGAATGAAAGGCACTTTACATAGGAATGGGCAACTAATGTGAATTAAATCTATATTATCTATGTTAGATTATTTGTTACTTTAATTTTTATCACCACCAATAAAACACCAATGCTTCAGTCAAACTGGACAGCTTACTTTGTTCTTAAAAATGACTTGAACTTTTATGTATTCTATCTTATTTCATATTTCTTATTAAAGTATATTTAACATACAATGTTATATTAGTTTAAGGTACACAATATGACTCAACAGTTCTTTTTTTTAAAGATTTTATTTATTTATTTGTCACAGAGAGAGGGAAAGAGCACAAGTAAGGGGAGTGCCAGGCAGAGGGAGAAGCAGGCTCCCCACTGAGCAAGGAGCCTGATGTGGGACTCGATCCCAGGACCCTGAGATCATGACCTGAGCCAAAGGCAAACGCTTTACCAACTGAGCCACCCAGGCATTCCTGACTCAATAATTCTATACATGACTCAATGCTCATCACCATAAGTGTACTCTTAATTCCCTCTGTCTATTTCACCCATTCCTCCCACTTAACCTCCCCTCTGGCAACCACCTGCTTGTTCTCTGTATTTGAGTCTGTTTTTTAGTCTCTTCTTTCTTTATTCATTTGTTTTGTTTCTTAATTCCACATATGAGTAAAACATATGGTATTTGTCTTTCTCTGTCTGACTTACCTCACTCATCATTTTACCCTCTAAGTCTATCCATGTTGTTGCAAATGGCATGAATTCATTTTGTTTATGACTGAATAATATTCCATCGTGCATATATACTTCATCTTCTTTATCCATTCATCTATGACGGACACTTAGGTTGCTTCCATAATTTGGCTATTGTAAATAATGCTGCAATAAACACAGGGATATATATGCCTTTTTGAATTAGTGTTTTTTTTTTCCTTTGGGTCAATACCCAGTAGTGGAATTTCTGGATCTTATCTTACTGGAAAATGTACAAATCAAGGGTTTGCTTTCTTGTGGTGTTTTTTTCTCACCCACCTAGGGCCTTGCCTTCCTTTGGAATGCTCACAGCACTTTATGAGATACAGAACATGATACAGAGGAAAGAATCATATTAAGTACTACGCTTTCCAGACTCACCTAGCACAGTGATCTTTCCTAAACTCTCCCCAGAGTGTGGGTCATCTCTCTTTTTTGTCCTAACTGTACCCTACACATACTTCAATTACAACATTTCAAACAACTGTCAGCAATTATTTATCTAGCAGTCTGTCTCTCCAGAGTGGCATAATTTATAGACAGGATCATGTTTGATTTAGCTCCATACCTCTAGACTTCATATAAAACAGTAAAAGTTTAATGAATGAACATGGCCCTGGTCTTTAAGATCTTTTATTCTAATTAAGGGAATAGAGATATGCACATCAATAAATTTAAAACAGATTCAGTTCTTGAAAATATATTTCTAGAAACACTTCAAGGTAATGAAACAGGTTGTCATGTTAGCTCACATCTCTACAAAATGAATTGATCAGTTAATAAACGCCACCAAGTTTATGGAAGCAAAGATAACTTCATGCCAGGTGGTCAAGGAAGGCTTTGCAGAGGAAGGGAGCATTGAGCTCCATATTACAGGCTGAGTTCATTGTGCACAGTGTAAAGGGCCTTCTGGGAAGGGTGCCAACAAGAGCATCAGCATTTCATGAAAGTGGTGACTGATCCAATTAGCTGGAGCCAAAGGTCCTTTTGAGAAGAAAGATAAGAATAGGAAGATAAGCTGCTTTTACACAGGGAAGAGTCTTTAATGAGGGACTAAAGAGACTTTTTTTTCCAACAAAGGAGTCATCCAAGATTTTGTTTATGATGGCATAATCAGAGTGGTACTTTAGAAAGATGAATTTGCCTTTAGAGGGATGGAGGGAATAAGAATTGGAGTGAACGATGAGATGGGAGAATATGAACTGAAAGGTTGCTGCAATAAGATAAATATTATCTAATGAGGACCTAGAGTAAAATAGCTTGCAGAAGAAAAGTATTAAATGCAAGCGATATTGTCAGGAAATAATTCACAGAAGCCCCAAGACTGAAGGGATATGAGACTTGAGAAGGCAGACAGAGGAAAAACGATGGTTGTTAGGTTTCAAGCCTTTGTAAAGTAAGAATTTTGGAGTCATTGGAAGATACAGGGAAATCAAGAGGCTAAGGAGTTTTATAAGGGGGAAAGCTGTTTCATTCTAGACGTGTGAAGGTTGAGTGGATGGCAGGCTAATCAAGCAGAAACGCTAGGCAGGTGACTGGAAGAGTGGACCTTTGAGAGAAGATGGGGATCATCAGTTAGTGGGAATCATTTTCCAGGATGAAGGTTTAAGTCCTGAATGAATGAGGTATGCCCAAAAGAGTGTGTCAAGAAAAGTAAGGCTAGACTTGAAAGGGACAAGGCATCCATGTTTAAGAGATGGGAGGGTGGAGGGGAACTGGAGAAAGAGGGGGACAGAATATCAGAGAGACAGCAGAAGGACGAGGAGAGTTAGGTGGCTGAGGTCAGGGAAGGACAAGTGTTCAGTCAGAGCATGGGGGCAGGGGTGGTAAGGCTCAGTGGTGCCCACAGGACAGGGAGATATGGGACCCAGAGGAAACCATTCTACTTAACACTTAGGAGGTCTGGAAGCCTAGAGGAAGCAGCTTCCAGCAGCAATCCTGAGGAGTCTGGAAAAGAACGGCTGTTGAAGAAGTAGAAGCAAAGCTCTCCCCATCGTTCAGTGAGAAAGTCTGGAAGTGAAAAGAAGAGGAAGTAGCTACACCAAACAATAAGACTCAGAAAAAGGGCTGAAGATAGGAGAAACCATAACATTTTTATACAGAAAGGGAAGGTAAAAAGGGAAAGGGAGCCTACAAAATCCTGGATACATTTAAAAGAGAGTTTAATTTGGAAAACACACTTGTTCTAAGAGAAAATTTACGTTCAGTAGTTTGACAATTTTAATGTAACTTTTTCTAAACTCTACAACCTTCAAGGAATATAAACTGATGAAAGTCTTGCACTTCCTTTGGTTGCCTAATGTGCTTTCAGATTTCTCCAAAATCTTAGGAAACTTTAACTTAAATGTCTTAATCTCTTTTAAATAGTTTCATATGTCCGTTAAGTATTGTTTACCTCTGTTGTTTATAGAAGAGTTATGGGGCGCCTGGGTGGCTCAGTTGTTAAGCGTCTGCCTTTGGCTCAGGTCACGATCCCAGGGTCCTGGGATCGAGCCCCACATCGGGCTCCCTGCTCGGTGGGAAGCCTGCTTCTCCCTCTCCCACTCCCCCTGCTTGCGTTCCCTCTCTCGCTGTGTCTCTCTCTGTCAAATAAATAAATAAAATCTTTTAAAAAAAAATAAAGAGGAGTTATAAAGCAGCAAAACCACGTTGGAAGATAGATAGAGCAAAAAAAAAAAAAAAAAAAAATCCTTTCAAGGCCAAAAGGAGTCCCTTGGAAGAACACGTTAGGAGGTCAAAAGGAAGTGACCCCCACAGTTTGCAGGAAAAGGGATAGGGGAGAAGTTCAGAGCCAGACCCATCAGTTATGTCCAACATAAGGTATGACACATTATAGCGAAAAATCAATTATCACCAGTGACAGGTATAGTTTAAGACGTAATTTCTAACTAACCCATCCAAATAATTTGCTTGTAATGTATTCTGAAGTTTGTTTTATATTTAATTAGTAGCAATTTCCTTCTCATAAATAGTGTTTTCCAGAAATGAGTATACAAATCAATTGTGAAAACTCAGAATATATTTTTCATAGATTTTTTCCCCTTGAAGACAATATAGAATATGCTGATTCTGTTAACACAGTTACCTACAAAAGCCAACTTATTCCAGAGTATATTGGAAATAAGATGCATTTTTAGTGATAGTTACCTCATTGAAAGCTCTTAAGAGTTCTGTGAGGTAAAGATTATTAGTATCTTACATCTGCAATGAGTCAACTGAGAAAACAGAGGTCAAGTAACTTGCTCGAGGCTCACATAATAGTATATAAATACATATATAATATATACACATAGATAAATGTATGTAGTACCGTTGACCCTTGAACAATACAGGTTTGAACAGCATAGGTCCAGTTATATGCAAATTTTTTATATAAAAACAGTACAGTACTGTAAATGTATTTTCTTTTTTGTGATTTTCTTAATAACATTTTCTTTTGTCTCATTTACTTGTAAGAAAATAGTATATAATACATCTAACATGCAAAATATGTATTAATCAACTATGTTATCACTAAGGCTTCCAGCCAATAGCAGACTATTGGTAGTTAAGTTTGGGAGGAGTCAAAAATTATGTGTGGATTTTTGACTGTGCAGGGGGTCAGCGCTCCTAAACTCCCACACTGCTCAAGGGTCAACTGTATATATGATGTGATATGCAATGTAATGTAATTTACTACATATACACAGAGAATTTTTTTTTAGTACTACCTAAAGAAATGCAACTTTTTTCAATAAAATGTTGCATTTTTAATGGCAAAAAAGTGAGTTTTTCAGAGAGGTGTGCTAGAGTGAAAAGGAATCCTTGACTAGAAGTTCCAACCTTCATCCTCACTCATGACTTCAAGTGCATCACAAACACCTGTAGTTTCTCTGTCTGAAAATAAACCGTTTAGATTAAATAACGGCTAGGGCACATTATAGAACCAAAATTATACGTTTCTGTGATCAATTTCTGCATTATTTTATGTACTCAGCTTGATTTGTAAGGAAAATTAAATCCTTGTGTTGTAAATCTCTAAAGTTCTTTGACTTTCATACAGAATATTGAGACTATTCAAAAAGAGTCTGAAAAATTAAGGTCTTACAAAAGCTCCTGAGAGCAAACCCGAGCAGATTACTTAGCCCGGACCGGCAAGAGTGGAGCAATTCCGCCTCCGGCAAAGACATTTGGGAACCACGGCAACAGGCCCCTCCCCCAGAAGATAAGCAAGAACAGCCAGCCAAGACCAAGTTTACCAATCAATGAGAACGGCAGAACTCCAGCGCTAGGGGAATAATGCACATAGAATCCATGGCTTTTTTACCATGATTCTTTAGTCTTTCAAAGTTAATTTTTTTTTAACTGTCTTTTTTTTTTTTTTTGGAATTTTTCTTTTTCCCTTTTTCAACCAACAACTTATCAATCCTTTTTTTTTAAAAAAACATTTTTATTTTTCATTTTTAGAGTCATATTCTATCCCTTCATAGTAGTTACCCATATTTTTGGCATATATATATATATATATATAAGTTGTTCTCTCTTTAAAATTTTGAGATAGTTTCTTCTAACACATCAAAATATACCCTAAATCTCTAGTGTATGGTTTTTTCTACTCTCCTGATCACATTCTCTCCCTTTTTTTTTAATCCTCTTCTTTCTTTTTTCAAACAACTTATCAATTCCTTTTATAAAATTTTTTATGATTTTCACCTTTACAGTCATATTCCATCCCTTCATCATATCAACCATTATTTTTGTACATATATAAGTTTTTCTTTCTTTAAAATTTTGGGAGGCACTTTCTTCTAACAAACCAAAATACACCCAAAATCTAGTGTGTGGCACTGATCTATGTACCAGCCTGATCATATTTGATCATATTCTGGTTGTTTTTGGTTTGTTCTGTTTTTGTTTGTTTTTATCTTTTTCTTTTTTTTTTTTTTCTTTTCCTTTTTTCTCTCTTTCCCTTTCTTTCCCCCCTGCTTCAGGTCTTTTCTGATTTGTTTAGAGTATATTTTCTGGGGACGTTGTTACCCTGTTAGCATTTTGTTCTCTCATTAATCTATTCTCCTCTGGACAAAATGACAAGGCGGAAAAAATCACCTCAACAAAAAAAACAAGAGGTAGTACCAACTGCCAGGGACCTACTCAATACAGACATTAGCACGATGTCGGATCTAGAATTTTGAATCATCACTTTAAAGATACTAACTGGGCTTGAAAAAAGCATGGAAGTTATTAGAGAAACCCTTTCTGGAGAAATAAAAGAACTAAAATCGAACCAAGTCGAAATCAAAAAGGCTATTAATGAGGTTCAATCAAAAATGGGGGCACTAACTGCTGGGTTAAATGAGGCAGAAGAGAGAATCAGTGAGATAGAAGACCAAATGATGGAAAATAAAGAAGCTGAGAAAAAGAGAGATAAACAATTACTGGATCACGAGGGCAGAATTCGAGAAATAAGCGATACCATGAGACGAAACAACATTAGGATAATTGGGATCCCAGAAGAAGAAGAAAGAGAGAGGGGCAGAAGGTATACTGGAGCAAATTATAGCAGAGAACTTCCCTAATTTGGGGAAGGAAACAGCCATCAAAATCCAGAAAGCACAGAGAACCCCCCTTAAAATCAATAAAAATAGGTCAACGCCCCGACATCTAATAGTAAAACTTATGAGTCTCAGAGACAAAGAGAAAATCCTGAAAGCAGCTCGGGAGAAGGGAGATGTAACCTACAATGGTAGAAACATTAGATTGGCAACAGACCTATCCACAGAGACCTGGCAGGCCAGAAAGGACTGGCATGATATATTCAGAGCACTAAATGAGAGAAATATGCAGCCAAGAATGCTATATCCAGCTAGGCTGTCATTGAAAATAGAAGGAGAGATAAAAACCTTCCAGGACAAACAAAAACTAAAGGAATGTGCAAACACAAAACCAGCCCTACAAGAAATATTGAAAGGGGTCCACTAAGCAAAGAGAGAGCCTAAAAGCAAAATAGACCAGAAAGGAACACAGACAATATACAGTGACAGTCACCTTACAGGCAATACAATGGCACTAAATTCATATCTTTCAGTAGTTACCCTGAATGTAAATGGGCTAAATGCCCCAATCAAAACACACAGGCTATCAGATTGGATTAAAAAACAAGACACATTGATATGTAAGACCCATCTGCAAGAGACTCATTTTAGACCCAAAGACACCCCCAGATTGAAAGTGAGGGGTTGGAAAACCATTTACCATGCTAATGGACACCAAAAGAAAGCTGGGGTGGCAATCCTGATATCAGACAAATTAGATTTTAAACCAAAGACTGTAATAAGAGATGAGGAAGGACACTATATCCTACTTAAAGGGTCTATCCAACAAGAAGATCTAACAATTGTAAATATCTATACCCCTAACATGGGAGCAGCCAATTATATAAGGCAATTAATAACAAAAGCAAAGAAACACATTGACAACAATACAATAATAGTGGGGGACTTTAACACCCCCCTCACTGAAATGGACAGATCGTCTAAGCAAAAGATCAACAAGGAAATAAAGACTTTAAATGACACACTGTACCAAATGGACTTCACAGACATATTCAGAACATTCCATCCCAAAGCAACAGAATACACATTCTTCTCTAGTGCCCATGGAACATTCCCCAGAATCAATCACATCCTAGGTCATAAATCAGGTCTCAACTGGTACCAAAAGATTGGTATCATTCCCTGCCTATTTTCAGACCACAATGCTTTGAAACTAGAACTCAATCACAAGAGGAAAGATGGAAAGAACTCAAATACATGGAGGCTGAAGAGCATCCTACTAAAGAATGAATGGGTCAACCAGGAAATTAAAGACGAATTAAAAAAATTCATGGAAACAAATGAAAATGAAAACACAACTGTTCAAAATCTTTGGGATGCAGCAAAGGCAGTCCTAAGAGGAAAGTATATAGCAATACAAGCCTTTCTCAAGAAACAAGAAAGGTCTCAAGTACACAACCTAACCCTACACCTAAAGGAGCTGGAGAAAGGAGAGCAAATAAAGCCTAAACCCAGCAGGAGAAGAGAAAGAATAAAGATCAGAGCAGAAATCAATGAAATAGAGACCAAAAGAACAGTAGAACACATCAACGAAACTAGGAGCTGGTTCTTTGAAAGAATTAACAAGATTGATAAACCCCTGGCCAGACTTACCAAAAAGAAAAGAGAAATGACCCAAATCAACAAAATCATGAATGAAAGAGGAGAGATCACAATCAACACCAAAGAAATACAAACAATTATAAGAACATATTATGAGCAACTCTATGCCAGCAAATTAAATAACCTGGAAGAAATGGATGCATTCATAGAGATGTATCAACTACCAGAACTGAACCAGGAAGAAATAGAAAACCTGAACAGACCTATAACCACTAAGGAAATTAAAGCAGTCATCAAAAATCTCCCAACAAACAAAAGCCCAGGGCCAGATGGCTTCCCAGGGGAATTCTACCAAACATTTGAAGAAGAATTAATACCTATTCTTCTGAAACTGTTCCAAAAAATAGAAATGGAAGGAAAACTTCCAAACTCGTTTTATGAGGCCACTTTTACCTTGATCCCAAAACCAGACAAAGACCCCACCAGAAAGGAGAATTACAGACCAATATCCCTGATGAGCATGGATGCAAAAATTCTCACCAAAATACTAGCCAATAGGATCCAACAGTACATTAAAAGGATTATTCACCACGACAAAGTGGAATTTATCCCTGGGCTGCAAGGTTCGTTCAACATCCGCAAATCAATCAATCAATCAAAGAACAAGAATCATATGATCCTCTCAATAGATGCAGAAAAAGCATTTGACAAAGTACAGCATACTTTCTTGATCAAAACTCTTCAGAGGATAGGGATAGAGGGTACATACCTCAATATCATAAAGGCCATCTATGAAAAACCTACAGCAAATATCATTCTCAATGGGGAAAAACTGAGAGCTTTCCCCCTAAGGTCAGGACTACAGCAGGAATGTCCACTATCACCACTGCTATTCAACATAGTATTAGAAGTCCTAGCCACAGCAATCAGACAACAAAAAGAAAGAAAAGGCATCCAAATCAGCAAAGAAGAAGTCAAACTCTCACTCTTTGCAGATGATAGGATACTTTATGTGGAAAACCCAAAAGACTCCACCCCAAAACTGCTAGAACTCATACAGGAATTCAGTAAAGTGGCAGGATATAAAATCAATGCACAGAAGTCAGTGGCATTCCTATACACCAACAACAAGACAGAAGAAAGAGAAATTAAGGAGTCGATCCCATTTACAATTGCACCCAAAACCATCAGATACCTAGGAATAAATCTAACCAAAGAGGCAAAGGATCTGTACTCAGAAAACTATAAAATACTCATGAAACAAATTGAGGAAGACACAAAGAAATGGAAAAACGTTCCATGCTCATGGATTGGAAGAACAAATATTGTGAAGATGTCAATGCTACCTAGAGCAATCTACACATTCAATGCAATCCCCATCAAAATACCATCCACTTTTTTCAAAGAAATGGATCAAATAATCCTAAAATTTGTATGGAACCAGAAAAGACCCCGCATAGCCAGAGGAATGTTGAAAAAGAAAAGCAAAGCTGGCGGCATCACAATTCCAGACTTCAAGCTCTGTTACAAAGTTGTAATCATCAAGACAGTATGGTACTGGCACAAAAACAGACACATAGATCAATGGAACAGAATAGAGAGCCCAGAAATGGACTCTCAACTCTATGGTCAACTAATCTTTGACAAAGCAGGAAAGAATGTCCAATGGAAAAAAGACAGTCTCTTCAACAAATGGTGTTGGGAAAATTGGACAGCCACATGCAGAAGAATGAAACTGGACCATTTCCTTACACCACACACAAAAATAGACTCCAAATGGTTGAAAGACCTCAATGTGAGACAGGAGTCCATCAAAATCCTAAAGGAGAACACAGGCAGCAACCTCTTCGACCTCAGCCAGCAACTTCTTCTTAGAAACATCGCCAAAGGCAAGGGAAGCAAGGGCAAAAATGAACTATTGGGACCTCATCAAGATAAAAAGCTTTTGCACAGCAAAGGAAACAGTCAACAAAACCAAAAGACAACCAACAGAATGGGAGAAGATATTTGCAAATGACATATCGGATAAAGGGCTAGTATCCAAAATCTATAAAGAACTTAACAAACTCAACACCCAAAGAACAAAGAATCCAATCAAGTAATGGGCAAAAGACATGAACAGACATTTTTCCAAAGAAGACATCCAAATGGCCAACAGACACATGAAAAAGTGCTCAACATCGCTCGGCATCAGGGAAATCCAAATCAAAACCTTAATGAGATACCACCTCACACCAGTCAGAATGGCTAAAATTAACAAGTCAGGAAACGACAGATGTTGGCAGGGATGCGGAGAAAGGGGAACCCTCCTACACTGTTGGTGGGAATGCAAGCTGGTGCAGCCACTCTGGAAAACAGTATGGAGGTTCCTCAAAAAGTTGAAAATAGAGCTACCATACAATCCAGCAATTGCACTACTGTGTATTTACCCCAAAGATACAAATGTAGGGATCCGAAGGGGTATGTGCACCCCGATGTTTATAGCAGCAATGTCCACAATAGCCAAACTGTGATAAGAGCCAAGATGTCCATCGACAGATGAATGGCTAAAGATGTGGTATACACACACACACACACACACACACACACACACACACACACACAATGGAATATTATGCAGCCATCAAAAGGAATGAGATCTTGCCATTTGCAACGACGTGGATGGAACTGGAGGGTATTATGCTGAGCGAAATAAGTCAAACAGAGAAAGACATGTATCATATGACATCACTGATATGAGGAATTCTTAATCTCAGGAAACAAACTGAGGGTTGCTGGAGTGGGGGGTAGGGTGGGATGGATGGGGTGACTGGGTGATAGACACTGGGGAGGGTACGTGCTCTGGTAAGTATGGTGAATTGTGCAAGACTGTTGAATCTTAGATCTGTACCTCTGAAACAAATAATGCAATATATGTTAAGAAAAAAAAAAAAAAAGAAGAAGAAGAAGATAGCAGGAGGGGAAGAATGAAGGGGGGGAAATCGGAGGGGGAGACGAACCATGAGAGACGACGGATTCTGAAAAACAAACTGAGGGTTCTAGAGGGGAGGGGGGTGGGAGGATGGGTTAGCCTGGTGATGGGTATTAAAGAGGGCACGTTCTGCATGGAGCACTGGGTGTTATGCACAAACAATGAATCATGGAACACTACATCTAAAACTAATGATGTAATGTATGGTGATTAACATAAGAATAAAAAAATTAATTAAAAAAAAATTAAGGTCTTGGGAATTGGGGAGACCCATACCCAATCTTCACTTTTTATTCCCATAATCTCCTCTTTCATTTATTTATTTTTTTTTAATTTTTTTTTAAGATTTTATTTATTTATTTGACAGAGACATAGAGAGGGAACACAAGTAGGGGGAGTGGGAGAGGGAGAAGCAGGCTTCCCACGGAGCAGAGAGCCCGATGTGGGGCTCGATCCCAGGACCCTGGGATCATGACCTGAGCCGAAGGCAGATGCTTAATGACTGAGCCACCCAGGCGCCCCTCATTTATTTTTATAGTCAGACACAGGGACAGAAAAGTTAAAAGTCAGCATAAAAGTAAAAAGAAAAGTGGAGATTTTTTTAAATCCTTGCTTAAAATATCTATGTCAAGCATCAAAAAATAAATAAATAAACAGAAGCAGCAGCAGCTGATATCTTGTACTTTTTGTGGACTAGGAATTTTGCATAAGTTAAGACAAAATTCTACAGGTGATGAGATTATAATTGCTCAACGCCACACCGTTACCAACAGACACAAATGTGATGCAAATTTCCACGCTTCCGGTTTTCTCATTCTTGACCACCACCAGTGACAGACATTATATTCATAGCCTAAATAAATCCATTGCTCTTCTTCCTCATTTAAAGGAGGCTACACGTCTGTGTGTGGAGACATCTCTGGATGTCTGGCGTGTTCCCAGCTAATAATGGTGGTCTCTCTAACCTTGCCCAATCATGAGTTTAGTCATGGGCAGATAATGTAATTTTGGCCAACTGTATTTTAGGTGATGCCAGCAATGTAGTTTCTTTGAGGGCTTTACTCACCCTTAAAAAAAATAATAGAGTCATTTCTTTTACCTTCCACTGAGTGTTGTGTTTTGAAAATTTAATCTTTGTTCCCTTTAATCTTATGATCCTAAGGGACAAGTCTGAAAAAAAAAAAAAAAAAGCCAAGACCAAAAGGATTCCTGTGCAGGAAGATGGAAAGAACGTGAATCCTACCATTATTGAGCTGCTGAAACTGAACAAACTCTGGATGCCTATTTATATGGGATAGGAAATACGCATATTGTTATAACCACCGTTAGGGGAGAATTGTTATTTTCAGTCAAAGTACCATAATTGACATTCAATGCATGGTATGAAGTCATATGTGATCTCTCTTCCCCCAGTATACTCTCCCATAAAAATTCTCTCTGATTCCTCTTGTATAATCCAATTTCCCACAGTATTCTTCCCTCATGACTCTTTGACTATGTCCTTTATAATTCTACTTCATAACAAAAATTCCCTATAGTCACAATCTGTCCACCAAACTTACCCTTTGCCTCTTCGCCTGAGTTGCAAATTGACTCTTGGCTCTTCACCAAGGAATTACTTCCCCCACAGCCAACTTTGTAATCACTCACTTTTATGGACCATCTTCAAGATGCAAGACTTTCCATCTTCCTAAATGATTTAAATACCTATACGAAGAATAAACAATCCAATACTCTCTCATCCCCCGTACTCCTCATTCCTAGTACACTTTTTCACCAATCCCCCTCAGACATGCACTACCTCACCATACTCAGCTAGAACTCCGGTAACTCTTAAAATCTAAATATCAGCCTCCTGCTCTCTGCCACCAATCTCCTATCCTTCCATCTCTTACTCAGTTACTCCCACTAAATTTCTTAATTTTTCCCCCACCAGCTTAGAATTGAATACCTACCATTTCAAAAACTTCAACGCCCTTATTCTTCCAGTCTTCCACTGTCTCTGCCTAGAAATCTTGGATTAATACATCTGTCCAAATATTCTACAGCAACATCCAAGCTTCTATTTTTAAAAAAAATAAAAAAACAACTTCAGGACCCCTGAATAGTCACAGTCTTCAACAGAAATCAGGCCCTCTATCCTGACCAATATGCCCTCTGTGTTTCTTAAGTTAATTCTTTTTCCCATTATCCATACAATTATTTCTCATTTGCATCCTTCATTAAAACGTCCTACCTCACTACCACCTCTCCATTCCCGAGAAAAGACCTACCTCCAGTGTAACAGCCAAAGGAGAAGCCCTCAGGTAGGAATCCCCTGTTTCCTGCCACCATACCTACTACAAATTCAGCCACACCTCTACCCATCATCCTTTCTTCCTCCTCACTGTAAAACAATGTCCTAGCCTCTCAAGTACTGATAATCTCTCTGTTTGTTCTCTAGATCCCATGCCTACTGCAAGGACTAGCTCTGGTGATTATTTCCTGATTTTTTCATATCTTCAACATTTCCCCTCTACTGGCTCTTTGTCATCAACACAAAAGCATGTTCAAGGTCTCTCTTCTTAAAAGGTAAAAAGTGAAATCTTGTGTGGCTTGTGTGGTAGGCTGAATAATGACCCCCAGAGATAACCTGGTCCTAATCTCTGGATCCTATGGCTTTCACCTTATATGACAAAAGAGACTTTGCACATGTGATTAAATTAAGGATCTTGTGATGGGGAAATTAATGTTGATTATCTCGATGGGCCTAAATTTAATCAGAAGAGGCAGGTGGGAGCAGATTTGTTGACAGAGGAGAAACAAGACAATGTGTGACCAAAGCATGGGGAGAAAGAGTGACTGGAGATGAGGGAGGGGTCACAAGCCAAAGAATGCTGGTGGCTTCCCAAAGTAGAAAAGGCAAAGAAATGAATTCTCTCATAGAACCTCCAGAAGAAAACAGCCCAGCTGGCACCCTTGTCTTAACCCCATAAGACTCATGTCAGACTTCTGGCTTCCAGAACCATATGAATAAACTCAAGGTGCTTTAAATCACTAAGTCTGTGTTTATTTGGAAACTAATACACCATCCCTCAACTTCACATGTCCCTCTAGCTACTCTCTATGTATATGTCTACTTGTGAAGAGGTATTACCTCCAGAGCAGATGTCTTATAAGCGTAATAATAGTAATAATAATAATATTAGTAATTAACACATATTAAAGAAGATTAGAAGACCTGAGTATCCGCATTTTCTTCTCCATCATGTCACATTCCAGTTAAAAATTTTAGTAACTGAAAAATATGTATGAGGACCCTCAGGATATATATTTGTCAGATAAGCCACTGGGGAATTTGAGTTCTGTGTTTACTTTTGGGTTTTTTTTCCCATCGTTTTTATACTGCTACCATCACTAAGGCTAGATCAAGCTATCATAAAACAGACTGATTACTTAGAATTATGGAATATATAAGCATCCAGATTCCATTTCTATATGTAATTAGATTATCTTTTTTTAAGTTTTTTTTTTAAATTTTATTTTATTATGTTATGTTAATCACCATACATTACATCATTAGTTTTTGATGTAGTGTTCCATTATTCATTGTTTGCGTATAACACCCAGTGCTCCATTCAGTACGTGCCCTCCTTAATACCCATCACCAGGCTAACCCATCCCCCCACACCCCTCCCCTCTAGAACCCTCAGTTTGTTTCTCAGAGTCCATAGGACTATTATCTTTTAATGGAACTACCTAATTAGATTCTGCTTTTGGGCTGAAGTTTCTAATAATGTGAGTATTCAACTTTAACCTGAATATTGAACAAAAGACAAACTTGTTAGGAAAACAAACAAATGGAAATGTTAAATGGGGTCTTGAATATGTATGTATATTAGTCAAGTTGCTCATAATGGTCACATTTCCACGTGTAGAAGAGATCCAAAATAACTTTAAAGTTTCTCCTATGCTGATTATTGGACCTTAAGAAATGACTTTATGGGCAGTTAAATAATAATATGTTCAAGATTATTTTGAGGTTTCCTGTTCTCAAGGGGCTTCTTAAAACCTATCGTTCTTAATTAGAGCTGTTTTCATATGATTTAGCTTCTCTATACTGACATCAACACTAGCTAACTTATTTCAAGAAGAGAAATGTGCTGTATAGAACTATACATGAAGAAAATCCTCTTGAAGCCATATTTTAATGGGTTAATTATATTTAATCATTTTTATTTTGTAATTAGGCCAACATAAAAAGTATCTTAAGACTTCAACTCAAGGGGGCGCCTGGGTGGCTCAGTCGTTAAGCATCTGCCTTCGGCTCAGGTCATGATCCCAGGGTCCTGGCATCGAGCCCCGCATCGGGCTCCCTGCTCCGCGGGGGGTCTGCTTCTCCCTCTCCCTCTCCTGCTGCTGCTTGTGTTCCCTCTCTCGCTGTGTCTCTCTCTGTCAAATAAATTAAAAAAATCTTTAAAAAAAAAAAAGACTTCAACTCAGGATTCTCATGCTATCTCTTTCAAAGAGTCTTATAGAATGCTTTAAGATAATTTGGCTATTTTTGTTTGTTTTTATTACACTTGGGGAGAAATTTCACTGCTGTTCTCTTGGGTATGACTTCCCAGCTTCTCAGCATTTCAATACATCAAGTAGACTGATTGAGAGCCTTGGTCAAAATTCAAAAAATGTAATTTGTTAATGTGTTTAAATACATGGATTTCCCCTAGGAAGAACCCATAGACCTCAAGATAAGAGAACAAAGGTGTCTCAGAATCTTAGGCAATAAACATAAATTTCTTAGAGGTGATGCAGAGTTTTTTATGGTAAATCTGCTAAGATGTTAAAAGTGATTTTAGATTTCTCCAGGGGACTAAAAAACCACCTAAGGCTGGAATGGGGGAAACAGTATAATAAGCTAAAATAATTTCAACATCATTACCTAAAAAATAGATGGTATTTAGTTTCCCTCTTTGGGGCAACAGATTATGGCTGACCACAGATCTGATGGAATAAAAAACCATGGGAACTTGATTTGGGTATTTGCTCCTTGATGTTCATGATCCACATAATAAAAATTAAAATTCTAATGAATGGAAGTCAGTAAATTTAGCAATTTAAGTGCACGAAAACATTTAATACTTCTTTTTCCACCATTGAAGGGTCACATGTAAAAAGAGAAGTTGGAAAATAGATTCTATCAGGCAAGCACATTTTTATGTTAAATGCATTCTAAAATAATTCCCTTTTAATTGGAGATAAGCTCATATAAAGTTTAAGGAAAGTTAATATTTATTACTTCTTAAAGCTTTAACCATATAAATGCAACAAAAGTGACTCTGCCCCTAAAAACAGTTTTTTAAAAGTAAAATATACATTTTTTTCCTTTGGGAAATCATATAGAAAATCAGCATACACTTATTGTAGAAAAAGTTCATGTTTCTATATATAAAATATGTAAAGACCCAAAGATTTTTATTTATGAAAAAAATGGTTTTCTAATATAAGCTTATTAGTATGGAAAATAATTAGGTTAAATATTAGTTAAAATGCTATCTAGTACTTTTCTAGCACTTTGCTATGCAGTATCAATCTACACATAAAAATGTTACAAATCCTAAATGGCCATTCCTACAGAGATTTATAAATTTCATGGATATATAGAAATCTCTGTATATTTGATAAATAATTTTTAGAGGATTCCTATAGCAAAAAATCAAGATGCTTGAAATGAACCCCAACAACTTTCTGTTCTGCAAAAAATAATGATGTTATAGGTCATAAGAAAATGGTAAACTCGAAATTTGTAATTATTGGGATATTCCCTAACAAAAGGAGGACATATATGCTACCTTTCCCTAGGGATGAAATTTCTCTGGAAAAAAAGAAATCTAAGCATTTGCAGCTATGAATGGTTAGTAACAATATGGAATTATACATTTGCTGTTGTTGTTCATCTGTGACCTTTAAGAATACAGATAGTTTATAATTTGCATAAGTTCCCACAATTTTGTTTTAAAATGTATCCCTATTTAATTCCATTGACTAAAAGAAGTTTTGCATATTCATGTTAGCCTTTCATAACTTTTACTCTAGTATAAAAAAAGTTAACTGATGCTCAGTCATTTAAAAAGAAAGTCTATTTTTATACATAACAAAATTTAGGCACCAAAAGTGATATTAAAAATCATCCATTATTATATGAATGATCTATAATTTAATTATTTAATTTTATTTATTTTTCTTCTTTGAACATATAAGATATTGTCAATATTAAATAAATGAAAATGATTGTATTATTTTTATCATAGAAGAATAAACAAAATAATAGTCTAAAAAGCACACACTTTACAAAGAGGTTTATTACTTAAGACATAAATAATAAACACAGGAAAATCTGAAATCCCAACACTGCTTTCTTTATTTTGTTTTGAAAGTTAGCATTCATTGAGGTTTATTTGATTGTTTTAATTTTGACTCACCCAACTTTGATGTGTCCATGAGTATAATCGCTTATATAATATCCAGTATACTTGCTAATCAAAATTAGTTTTGAAATCCAAAACCTCTGTACGGTTTCTAATTGTTTCTTGGGTTTTGTCAGAGTATTTTGTCATGCTAGACATGCGCATCTTCCTGTACAATCTCATGCCAGTTCCGTGAATAGTGGGGAGCTCACGTTAGAAATTTATCTTCCTAAAAGAGGCATATTCCTTCTAAGGGTCATATTTAAAAACCTCAGGCACAAATTTTGAACACTTTGACTTAACTTCCCCTTTCCAAGATAATTGCCTATCCAGGCTGCTGAAGGAGAATTTTAAGGACATAATCTGGCAATTGGTCCTTCGAGATGTTACGAAGAGTAAATGAAAACAGCAAACTCAGTAAAAAATGAAGAGCAGGTGTTCTTTCAATTAGAAGGAAACAGAGAAGTTTCAGATAATGAGGCTGTGATGAAAACTAGTGGAGGATACAACATATAAAACACTATGTTAAGGTTGATATTCTTCCCACACACTCATCTGCATGCTTCCTTAATTAAATGAGCACGTTAGTTTGCATCTTTTAACATTTAATCTTGAAAAACTCCCTCTTTCCATCTTTAAATAATGACAATGTAGATTGCTTAATATGTAAAACACTGTAAGAAATTAGTTTATAAGTCTCTTAGTTAACTGAAGTAGATTGTAGCATCTTGTGGCATTAAACTAGATACATCAGAATTACAATTAAGATACTCCTTGCTCAAGATATTAATATGTGAATACTTTGCATTTGCATAAAGCTCTCTACTTTATGAAAGTAGTTCTATGTAGACTGCCTAGAAAATACTTTTCTGGAAATTCATTGTATTTGGTAGCCACAAGAAGGAACTTAAACTTTCAGGAAAATTCTGTTATCTGACTATAACCCAAACAGTCAAAATCTTCCTGAATTCATTATTTCTACAGGCACTGTTTTACTTGCTTCAGGGGAAGTCTAGATTTCAGATTTCTGTCTAGAGTGCTCGTACAACCACATCTATCTATCTAGCAATGCCTGTAGGTGTTTATCATTGCATTTAGCCACTTAATGGTTACTCAGGACGTCTAGGGCCAACTGGATGTGAGACTTCCATCAAGGCTGCCATGGGTCTTTTTTAACACAGCAGGAGCACTAAATGTAAGCTTTCTTGGTCCAAATTACAAAGCTTCATCCCCAAGACAAGCTGAAACCAACCCCTTTGCTGAAGCAGTCTGACTCCACCAAATTCTGCTTAGTTTTGGTGAGCTCTGTAATAATAATAAAAAACTACTAACAGTCACCATTAGAAGGACCATATGCACTTTTTATTGATAGAAAACGGGTTAGACCCATTTTTCCAAAAAAAAAAAAAAATACTCTGGGGGTGTCTATGTGTAAACTAAGATAGTGATAAGTGATAAACTAAGATAGTGCTAAAAGTGATAAGCCAAAGATAGAAATCTCAATTTGGGAGTGCCTGGGTGGCTCACTCAGTTAAGTGTAAGACTCTTGATCTCAGCTCAGGTCTTGGTTTTGGTGTCGTGAGCACAAGCCTCACATTGGGCTCCACGCTGGGCATGGAGCCTACAAGAAAGAAAGGAAGAAAGAAAGAAAGGAAAGAAAGGAACGAAAGAAAGAAAGAGAGAGAAAGAAAGAAAAAGAAAGAAGAAAGAAAGAAAGAAAGAAGAAAGAAAGAAAGAAAGAAAGAAAGAAAGAAAGAAAGAAAGAAAGAAAGAAAAGAAAGAGAAAGAAAGAAAAAAAGAAAAGAAGATCTCAAAATGTGTTTTCAAGAATGCCATTTTTCCTTCATTATGTTTGACTATTGCAAGTGCATGCTGGCCCCTGGCCTGAGCCTGCCCTCATCAACAGCACACCTTTAATCTCCTCGTGTAGCTTAGGAAAAAAGATACCTAATGTAGCACGGCAGCATCCAGAACGTCTCATGTATGTCCCCATCTACTCTGATATCCATTACTACTAGCGTCTGCCCAGAGCCAGCAATTTCATTCCCAGGGGATAAGGTTGAAAGCAAAGGCATTTCCCATTTCAAGAAAAAGGAAATTTCTATGTACTATTTTATTCCAAAAAAAAAAAAAAAAAGTAGGACCTTGTACAAGTTCCATAAAAATATACAGAATTCCCAGAAAACTTCCAAAAGGGGTACAGGAATATCACTATTAAAGAAAATATAGAAAACTTCTTGTTACTTTAGATTCCTGGAATTGTCAAGTATTTCAAAGACATAAAGGGATAAAATACGGTTATAATAGTTGCAGCTGTAGTAGAAAGAGTTACCCACAGATAGAATACTAGGATTGGGAGACAATACCATTTACTTTTGCTTGAACTATATCCTTTTATGCCAAGAAAGCTACAAGAAAGTTGTGGAAAGATTTGTGGCCAGGAGGGAAGATCAAAGGGTAAGAATCCTACTATCACACTGAAGACAATCTTTTGGGAGGACCGGTAGAGTCTATCTTTCAGGCATTATGTCCTGCTTATGTGCTTATGTTCCTCTCCAAAATTGGTTGGGTCAAAAAAAGTGACTTTTATAACAGCTAATGTTAACCCCACAAAGTAGGGCTAAGAATTGAACTCACTGAACGAACTTCTTGGCAATTTCAGTGGCAGCTTCAGCTTGAGTCCCAGCCCCAGTGGGCTGGACTCTCGGTGATAACAAATTACACCAACCCAGGCAGGCAGAGCTATATAATCAAGCTTCTTGTCCCCATTTACCTGAACCCCACACTGAAAAATCTGCAGAAGAACATCACCAGCAATGCCTCCTCTTTTTTCCTGATTTAGAGGCATTCGTTTTCCACTTATCATTTTTGAAATATCCGCATACACAAACTAGCCTGTCTACTTATACAAATTAAAGGATGAAATTCTCCTATAAAAAGTCTTCAAGCAAAACTAAGCAATAGCAAAAAGGTTTACAAAACAAGGGCTCCGCACGCTGAAATCAAAACAAATAAAAATGTCATTTTAATTTTACATTGGTAAACATACATGCAATAAATTCTATGTAAAATATAGACCATTTATTATGTAATATGAATATATTTTAATAAAATTTTGTTTTTCCATTCTGTTAGATTTTGCTTTCCCCAATGGGCTGAGAGATAATTTATTTATAGCTTATAACTTTCCTTAAGTTTCTGATGAAAGCCTTTATATTTTAAATATCTCAAGGAAACAACATTGCTGAAGGCATGTGTACAAATAAGGAGAATAGTTATTTAATGCAGGCCTGTGTAAGCTTAAACAACCTATGTGATCTATTATAAATAAATAAAATACCCAGACTCTAAGACTAGTTGAGCAAAAAAGTAGTTAAACTTGGTGAGATGTGAAATTAGGTTTTAATGCATGCAAAACACATCCTAATGCATATTTTTAGGTGTAGGCTGATTGACTTTTCTCAGTGTTTAAAATTAAAAGCTGCCTTTAGGCAGTTAAGAACCTTTGGAGGGCTTTCGATATTATTAAACTCAAGCACTTACATTTAGTTCTACCATAGAGCCATGCAAAAACCAACACTTAAGTTTCATCTGAGGATAGATTTTTATGTGACCATCTGTCAATACTGTCCCACCCAGCTAGCTCATCAGTTTCTCTCCCCAGGTTGACCCTGCCACCCTACACTGGGGACCATACTCAGCTTTTTACCTCCCAATCATGGTTCACTCATTCTCGCCGGCAGTCATGAACATCATATTAACAATTACAATGAAATAACAACTGGTACATAAATATCTAGGGGTCAAGCATTGGTGACTGTATCCACGTCACTATCTCCTTATAATCTCACAACCTATATGGGTCAGGTGTGGGATTAATCCAATTTTACTATTTTAGGAAATTGGCATTTAGTAAAGTTAAAGAGCTTGGCCAAGTTCATGCAGCTCACAAGTAGAGGTGGAAGTGAATCCATGTCTATGTGGTTCCAAAGCTGAGCAGAGAGAGAGCATGTGCTAAAACTGGCTTCTGGATACTGTTAGAGTACATTGGTTTTCTCCTTCAGTGAGCAGGCTGCAATTCAGGGTACTCCAAGGTTTCCTGATTAGGAAAGTAAGATCTTTTATACACAAACTCTGCTCAGTAACTATGTTTTGAGTACTTTTGTACAAGATACTTAACTAAGTGGGTGGCTATCCTAATATATTTGTTATTATTTAAATTCATTTTTTTTCAGAGTTTAATATTCTATGGATTTAACTCCCAGAGATTACATGTATGGGTTACTGTCATAATACAAATTTCTTAAATTAGTATTTCTCTTAAAACTATCTCTTGTGTTTCTCCAAAGCAGATTTGTTTTGATATAGTTTACACAGAAATTTAAGTGTGTGATTTGGGCAAAATACAAATTAACAATCTTGACTTCTCTGTGCTGAGTTAAAATACATTGCTGAGCCAATGTAATCCGTAAACGCTAGTGATCAGGTGCAAGGCTTCAACTGCAGGTTCTACATTCATATACTATCATTTATTTCCTATTACTCACGGGTCAAGATAGAATACCAAATTCAATAGAATGGTCACTTGAGAAAGATATGTTTTGCCTTTTTTGATTGCCAGGCAGTGAGGGGAATTTTACCCCAATATGCAATGTGACACTTTGCGTATCCTAATAATCCTATTACACAATAGTGTGAGTTTCTCAGGAGCCTGAATATATGACATATTTACCTGAGTGCTGACTATTATCCACCTCATCTGTATGAATACTGAATGAAACGGGTGCTTTAACTACAGTGAAATCTGTCCTGAGCTTATGGATCATTTCTAATCACATACTCCATAATGAATTTGGAGGGGGGAAAGCAGTAAGATCAGCACTAGAAAAAAACTTTTATTCAAAGGTTAATTAATTTAACAAATACTCATTAAGTACCTACAATGTATTACTTACTTTTCTAGATGTCTGGGATAAAACAAGATTTTTTTTTAAATGTAAAAATAATTTGACAATAGTTGTAAAAAGAAATATAGAAACAGTTATAATCAGGGACAAGTCAGGTCCTAGGCATCCAGTTTCTAAACTATTTAGTCTCAACAAGAGTGTGAACTTTTATTTTATTTTTATTTTTTTAAAAGATTTTATCTATTTATTTTAGAGAGAGATAGAGAGAGAGCACAAGCGGGAGAAGGGGTAGAGGGAGAGAGAGAATCCCAAGCAGACTCTGCACTGAGTGCAGACCCCAGTGTGGGGCTAGATCCCAGGACACTGAGATCATGACCTCCAAAATCAAGAGTCAGGTGCTTAACCGACTGAGCCACCCAGGAGCCCCTAAGAGTGTAAGCTTTTAGAAAGTTACATAAATTATAGTACCTCGAAATCATTTTGTTCCAAGGAGAGCTCAATATGAAAAAAACCCAAAGTTCCTCTGGATTTGAAGAGAAGAACAGTATTAAAACAGATTACTGTAATTGCAAATGAGAGAAATCAAACTAAGTTATGTATGTCTGAGGAGGGGAAGACTGAAGAGGAAAAAGAAGCAAAATTTACTTTCAGGGGAATATTATAGCATTCTGGGGGGAACAGAACTCTTCTGTTCAGCTTCATCCTTTCTCAGTAGCAGGAGTCCACAGCTGTGTATTGCATTTGGTAGACTAAATGAATCTTCACCCCTTTCCAGTTTCCCCTTTTATCTTCCCCATTCCTTTCAAATCTTTTAAAATTGTAGCTTAATTTCAAATCTTTTAAAATTGTAGCAACACTAAAATATAGGTCTACTTTACCATAAGGGAATCCAAAAATTCCAACAGGGGCAACACTACCCCCTAGAATGAGTATTTGAAATTTGTTAAGACATCTTTGGTTGTCATAATGACTTGGGGGATCCTAAAATCTCAGAAATGTGTGGAACAGTTGTGCACCACTCCACCTGGAACCCAAGTTCACTTTACTCTTTACACTTTTTTTCAAAAGTTAATACAATTTTGCACAATTAGTAAGTTGTCCAGGAATACAACATCCATGCAAATGGAAAGAAATGCTGTATTTTATATTGTTCAGAATTTACGAAGAGATGCTCACCACTTCAAAAAATATCATGTCACCACCAGGAAAACCACTTATGGAATTTGAATGACATACCTAACACATCCCTGTCAATCTTCAGTTGCATCTTGTGCATTCACACTATCCTAGCATTTACATTTTGAAATAAATAGAATCTCATCATGAAATGTTTTCCTCTTATTTTCCTTTATTTCTCCTTTGTATTGTAATTAGGTCATGATATTTTCAAAATTATGTGCAAGTAGGTTATATTATAAAAGACTTGTGAGAGAATTCTAAAGGGGGATTTGTAAAACTTATTTGCAAGGAAGTTAGATTAATAAGATAATCTTTAAGGAGACTTTATACAAAATATTTGATATAAAAATGGATATTGATCTATTAAGGTTGAAATCAGGTTATTTTATCCATATATCAGGGCAAAAGAATCTCATTGTCCTAGCTTGGGTCAGATGTCTCACCACGCCCTAGTTACTTAGGCTTAAATAGCCAGACTTGAGAAGGGAAAACAGAAATCCATCTTTAACGGCAGTGCCACCATCTCAAGAGATACAGGACAGACAGCTTATTATAGTTCCTCCTATAACGATATAGGTCTGGCACAAGGATAATCATAGATGATATAAATTAGGTCACTTCACCCCTTTCCAGTTTCCCCTTTTATCTTCCCCATTCCTTTCTCTACGTTATAGTTAGGATGGCCTTTCCTGTTCTCTCTTTATGTGGGACCTCAAACCAGATTGCCCTACACAGGTCTTCTCGTTCATTCAATCATCCACTTACTACAATTTCTAGGTGTTGACTGCATGTCAGATATTGGAATACAGCGATCAGGCAAGATGACTGCCCTCACCGAGCTTATACTTTACAGGGAGAAAAAATAAACAAAAACATCTTTTTTAAAGCTTATTTTGAAATGTGAATGTGTCACTGTAAGAAAATGAAACATGGGCGCCTGGGTGGCTCAGTTGTTTAAGCCACTGCCTTCGGCTCAGGTCATGATCCTGGAGTCCCGGGATCGAGTCCCGCATCGGACTCCCTGCTCGGCGGGGAGTCTGCTTCTCCCTCTGACCCTCCCGCTTCTCATGCTCTCTCTCTATCTCATTCTCTCTCTCAAATAAATAAATAAAATCTTTAAAAAAAAAAAAAGAAAATGAAACATGATAATATGGTGGGGAATAACTGGGAGGAACTGCTTCCTTTTCTAGAAGGGACTATATTCTGTCCTCTGAACAAAAGCCCTGTGGGACCTACTTAGCTAACAGATCTGATAAAGAAGTTTGTGCTGAGAGATTAATGCTTACAAGTGATTTAAGGCATTAGCTTTCACCAGTGTTGTCTATCACAGAATTAGAAGGATTTTTTTGCTGGTATTTATTTTAGCGCCTTCATTTTATGTTTGATGTAAATATTTCTGCAAGTGCACTTTTTGTTTGTTTATATATATATATACACATACATATATTTATATATATACACACACATATATTATATATATATATATATATCATAGATAATATATGCGATATGTATAGACACAACCAAAGTTGCTTGGTTAGTCGAAGTCCTAAAGTCATGATGCTCCTTACAGATTCCAAAACTCCGATTTATCAAGCTTATATAAAAAACTACGTGTGTGTATACATGTGTATTACTAACAGAAAAAGAAATCTGGAGGGGTTGGCACCAGAGTGGCTCAGTCAGTTACGCATTTGCCTATGGTTCAGGTCATGATCCTGGGGTCCTGGGATTGAGCCCCTTGTTGGTCTCAGCAGGGAGCCTGCTTCTCCCTCTCCCTTGGCCTGCCGCTCCCCCTGCTTTTGCGCTCACTTTTGCTCTCTCTCTCTGTGTCAAATAAATAAAATCTAAAAAAAAAAAAAAAATCTGGTAATCTGGTATGAAATTCTATCACCGAGAGGCAGTATCCAACAAAAATTTAAAACAATTAAGGAAAAAATATAAAATTGATAATTACCGACATTCAATTTTAGCTGCAGATAAGTAGGATTTCATGAGAGTATAGTTTGAGAATCAGTCTCTGAATCCAAAGGCATGATTTAAATGATAAAAATTTTAGACAATATGGGAAAGATTTTTTTTTTCCAGGACATAGGGAGATTAGAGAATCTTAAATCATACCACATAGGTAGCTTTTTATCTCACCAAAACTTAGAGCATATTTTATCATGCCTAAAAATCTCCTAGTGTGTTGCTAATCTGAAATTGAGCTGAACCAGGATTACCAATACTAGAACCTGGAACTAGACACCAAAGATACAGAAACTGGAGAAAAAAAATTCTCCCGAGGCTAAGCATTACAGAGAATAGAAAACTCAGAATCAACTACATGTTGGGAAGTCTGCAGTAAGATCTTAGCTACAAAAATATAGCTTCTGCAAGGTTTTGGTGTGTATCATGATAAAAGTTGCCCCAAAAATCCAGTGGAAAGATTTCTCCACCAGCCCCGAAGATGACTTCTTGTGTTACCACCACAGGGTAGTGATAAACCTATAAAAAGCCCCCCCCCCCAAACAAACAAAATACCATAATCTCAGAGATACAGAGAAGAGATTGGTGGTTGCCAGAGGTGGAGGGTTGCTAGAGGTAGGAGAAATGGATTAAGGGAGTCAAAGGTACAAACTTCCATTTATAAAATAAATGAGTCCTAGAGATGTAATGTACAGCATGGCAACTATAATTAATAATACTGTAAGGTATATGAGAAAGTCGCTAAGAGAATAAATTTTAAAAGTGTCTCATCACACACACAAAAATTCTGTAAATATGTATGGTGACAGATGTTAACTAGATTTATTATAGTGATCAAATATCAAATCATTATGTTGTATGCCTAAAACCAATATAATGCTGTATGACAGTTATACCTCAATTAAAAAAAAAAAAAAAGCCCAGGAATATGTGGATGATCATTAGTCACAGAAACTAAGTAGTACTTCATCACCTAACTCAAGTTTTTATTCATTGTTGGACCAAGCAGCCGAAGAAAGAAAGAAAGAGAGAGAGAGAAAGAAAGAAAGAAAGAAAGAAAGAAAGAAAGAGAGAGAGAGAAAGAAAGAAAGAAAAAGAAAGAAAGAAAAGTGGACTGAAAAAGAGAACATTATTTCCCCCAATGTAAAAAATTCTGGTCAGCCACCAAATATTGCCAATATATATCAACAAGGATGTAATAAATATCTAACATGTATCAGAGGTAAAGTAGATTAACATTAGGATGGAAAATATAAAACACAATCTACAATCCCTAGTGTTTATACTTATATGTTTATCCACATAGCATAGAATCAGTGCAGAATATATACATAGATAAAAATAAGATCAAAAAAGGTACAGCATGATCACCATGGGTGCAGTTACTAGGAGAAAGCATCTTAAAAGAGATAATATGGTATTTCTTGGATAAGCTCCCATTATTAACTGAGTCCATTTTTCTCCTTTCACAAGGAATCAGGAAACTTATAAATACCAAGCTGGATAAATAAAAAGAAAATCATAAGCAGACATAAAAGTAAAGAACACAATAGATAAAAAGAAGCTCTTCAAAGTAGCTAAAGAGAAAAATACTACATCTATTAAATGATATTTGGACTAAGATTTGCTCTCTCACTGACATCAGTGGAAGCAAGAAGACAGTGAAATAATATCTACAATATACTAGGAGGAAATCCCTATTTATCTAGAGTTGTAAGCCATAAAAAATATTTCAAACATGAGGGTGAAAAAAAGATCTTTTCAGGCTACCAAAAAAATTGAGTTTGCCATCACCAAGTGTACTTCAGACAAAAGGAAAGTGATTTCTGGGATGAAATTATTAAATTAAATATAAATAAGTTAAATGTAGTAAATAAGAGGCAAAACATTATCCAGATGGATTTCTAAAATCTAGATATGTGCTGTTTGCAAGAGATAAACATAAAACTTAAGTATACAAAGGGGTTGAAAACAAAAGGATATCAGAAACACTAACCTATATTATGGTAATAATAGGGGTAACAGTACAGTGTAGGTACTAGTTAAAGCTGGTGTAGCTACATTAAAATCAGAAAAAAATAAATTTAAGGCAGAAATCATTACCAGAGATAAAGAGGTCATTACCAAATAATAAAGGTCTCAACTCACCAGGAAAATATAACAATTTAAACTTAAATATATCTGATAACATAGTCTCAAATATGTAAGGCAAAATTTGAGAGATCTGTTAGAACACCATCATAACAGAAAATTTTAACATACCTGTTTCATAATTTATAGCTTAAACAAGCAAAATAGAAAGAGTATGGAATATAAAAACAATATTAATAAACAATCTAATAAGACTTGATCTCTAAAAAATGAAAAAAATACCTTCATTCCAAGGAAACTCTGAACATGAATATTGGCTTTATATTAGCACTTAAATAATTTTTGCCAAGTCTCAAAAGACTGATATTATACAGACCATTTTCTCTACCATATACAATTAGTTAAGAATGTATAGTGGAGTTAAATGTACAAAGTGTGTAGGAACACAAAGGAAGAAACAACCATCTCTTCCTGGGACTAGGTACTAGTCAACAAGTGGGAGTTCTCTCATCAAGGAAGCAGAGATGTATTCTAGACAAGTGCATATGAAATATTACAAAGGATTGCAAAAGAAATTGGCATGATCAAGGAGAAGTGAGTTATTCAGGAAAGTTATGGTAGAACGTGTGTGTGTGTGTGTGTGTGTGTTGGAAGGTAAGTAAGAAAACGGTCATACGTGGCCTGAAAATGAGCAAACTCTATATTATGTTTTATCATATTGTGGAGTACAGATTATAAAATAAGTAACAGGGGATCAACAAAGATTTTTAAGCAGGTGAGGGATCAAATATTATTTTATTCTAAAAGAGAAATCTGAAAATATAGAATGTGGATTGCTCATCAAATATGTTGGGCAGAGGTAGACCAGTTAGACGGTGACACAAAGCTGGCTGATTCCCTAATAAGGAAGAATTTCCCTTTGAAGAAGCATGAACATATCTCACTTCCTAGAATCCCTTATTCTTGCAAATCACATTTTCTTAGGAGGTCCCTCACTGACCATTGTTATCAGCCATGGTCAGTTAGATTTTCGTCCCCCATTCCTACTTTGATCTATGCATTTCTACATTACTTTACTCTCATTAGCCCACGCTATAAGACCCATACAACAGCTAAAACACATCTATCATGATTAAGTAACCTTTACTGAAAGACTAAGCATAACAAGGATAAAATAATTACAAACCCATCTATCCAACAGCTTGAGATTTACAGGTCACTAACAAACCAAATTCATTAGCTATAATGTGCATTTCAAAATACACATTGGCCCAGCTCTACTGAGATTACTTTGGGTCTGCTCTCTATCTAGTTAGGTGGCTTACTCCTTGGGCCACCCCATGGAGACAGAGCCGTCAAATCCCCAGAGGCAGATAATATATCTGACTATAAAAAATTTGATCAAACTGTCAAAAACACAAAAAAATCAGCTAAGGAAATTGTGAAACATAGTTCATGGTTCTGGGGCAGTGTATGCAACAGTTTCATAGAGGAAAAAAAGCAAAATTTATCATTATTATCTCCAAATAGTCTGTGGTTTCCTTTCGCCCCAACCTGAACATTTTAGTCATAGTTAATCACTGGATACTATCAGGTCTAGCTTCTAGAAACCATCTTTTCTTTATTTTTGAGGGTAACCTTAGGCAGTTCTAGAAATCTCTAAATCCCTCTCCGTCCAGCATCAGGCCCAGGCTTGGTGCCCCAGTTTCCAGTATTTCCCAACTTACTCTGAGATGACTTACTAAGAAAGAGAATATATAAGTCTCTTTACAGTGATTCCAACCTCACCCCCCAGCCCTGTGGCCACAATTGCAACATCACATTAGAATTCACAGTGGTATGGCCAGCACCACTGCAAGAAATACATGCGTATATGTGGAATAAGACAGAGAACATTTGACAAAAATTCAGATCAGAGATGAGACCTTGATCTTGGGCTTAACAAAAGGTATGGAGGTGAGGACTTGGGACTGTGTGATATGATGGACTTGATAATCAAGTAGATAAGTGGGATGAATCAATGGGATAAGTAGGATAGGATCCTGAGAACTCTAGCTGCCATGCCTAAGTGAATGGTGACACGCTAAACAGAGAATAAGTTCTGTTAGATTTAAGTGACTATGAAACATCTAGGTAAAGATTTCAGATAGATTGTCAAAAATCGGGGATGTGGCTTAAGTGAGAGCTGCAAGGTGTATGTGCATTATCATGCACCATCATCTTGTAAGTACAAAATAGAAGCTATGAGTAAATGAGACTATCTAGGAACTATGCAGAAAGAGAGAATCAAAACATACCATGGGACAAAATCTCGGGCAACAGAAATTTTGGAGAAGGTATACACAAAGGAGCTATTAAAAGATTCTGGGAGTGAAAAATCAAATAGGTGAAAGTTCTTACATGGCATTTACATTGAAAATATTAAAAAGTATCATTCTTGCCAAGAATTCAATAATGTATATAGTAAAGAACTATAGTGTTTATATCTACCAATATCATGGTGAGTCACCGGTCTTATAATGTAACATTTTGATACTGGATTATTTAAAGAGAAGGACAGAATATCATTTAAATCAAATGTTCTTTTGGAATGGGAGCATAATATTTATTGTTTATTTTTGGGTTTACTTGGATTCATTCTTTTTTGTTTTTGTTTGTTTTTGTTTTTTTTTTGTTTTGTTTTTAAATTGAGATTTATTTTCTTTTTAAATTTAGATTTTAGTTTTATCAAAGTTGTGTGAGCAAAGTTTAAAATAATCAAGTTTGGGGCGCCTGGGTGGCTCAGTCGTTAAGCGTCTGCCTTCGGCTCAGGTCATGATCCCAGGGTCCTGGGATAGAGCCCCGCATCGGGCTCCATGCTCAGCAGGAAGCCTGCTTCTCCCTCTCTCACTCCCCCTGCTTGTGTTCCCTCTCTCGCTGTGTCTCTCTCTGTCAAATAAATAAAATCTTTTTTTCCCCTTCACTCTTCTTAAGTACTTTCATAAGGAGTTAGTGGTTATAAATACATATAGGTAGATATAGACTTGTGGAATCACAATGATAACAGTATTTTCCCATTCATGACATTGATTTATTATATCATGTTTCACAAATATGCTCTTGCTCATGGCAGCCGAATTGGTTATTTCTACCCAAGAAAGAATCAAAGGCTCTTTTATCTCATGTAGATAATATTTATTTTTCCAGCCATTCTAAAAAAAGATGGAAATTTGAAAACCAATATGAAAAGAAGTTTATTGATATTGATACTCATATTTACAAATGAAAGTTTTGTATAGTAATTGGGCTCAGAAGCAATATTGATAATGTGTGGGTTACTAACTGAGCCAAGTAAGCTCTTGGCTCTCAGAGACTTAAGGTTTGCATTTTTAACTATTTAGGAGTAGCCCAGAATGTTTGCCACTTACGGCCATTAATAATTCAGCTGAGACACCGACAAAGAAGGTGTGAACGTGTAAGGCATCAGCCATGTAAGTCAGCCTGATCCCCTATGCAGAAGCCAAAGCTCAAGTCAGCTTGGTTGTGTCCTTTTCTCCATGTTACTTAAACACTTACTCTGGTGAATGAAAGAAACTAGGTTTCTTTGAAGAAAATGGTCTCCAGAAGAATGACAAAATGTAGTTCTGATGATGAAAGAGAAGAGATCTAAGAAAATGATGGTTCTTAGGCAGAAAATATGTGTTATCAGACAAATCATCCCCTCTAGTCAGACTCTTAAATGTTGACTTGCCAAGGTTTGGTAAAGCATTTCTCAAAAAAAGGTATTATTCAATATAGACCTTCCTATGAATATAAAAGAAATGTCCTTCCAAAATTATATTGAGTTATCTGTATATCTTCATTTGTGATTCCTGGTATAAATATAATTTGGAAAAACGATATGAAAAAAGTATATCAAGATTCAAAGCCAATTTTACACTGCAATAACACTTAATTTCTGTTAAATTGGAAAGACTGCCATTATGAACTTTAGTTTTATTATGGATTAAATCACCTGATACTTATTTCCAGATTTCTGGGATACCATAACATCTAAGGACTTAATAATTTTAGTGTCAGCATAATCACTCAGATTGATTTTTAAGTTTTATGATTAATAGTAAATGTACATCAAGCTGGAATGCCAAAGCAACACTAGAGGTTAAATCCAATGTACAGTCCTGACAAAATGAACATTATTTGCAGTGACCTGAGAGGCAGAATAATGAAGAAGACTAGTGGACTTGGACAAAATATAGAGAGTTTATTTTAAAAGATTGGCACAAGGCTATGAAACTCTTATCCAGTGGTCTCAGTCTATGATTTATCTATCATTCTCTTATAGGTTTTATTCACAAACACCAATCGTCAGTAATCTGGCCCAAAGTAACTGATTAGGAATAAGCATAGGAGTAAAAATAAATATGGCCTGTGAACAATTGTTCTGTAACAGGAGTATATACTATGACTATAGGTAAAATACTATCAATTTTATTTGCAACAAGAATATTAAAGAAATTCAGTGAGAAATTTCTACAGTCAGAAGTTCTATGAACTTCCTGGTATTGTGGCCTATATAAAAGAGCATAGAATTTAGAAATGCAGGGCATAGATTTAAGTTCTTCTTCCATTATTTATTAATCATGTAATCCTCGACATTTCACTTGATTTTTCTGTCTCCATTTTGGCATCTATAAAATAAAAATACAACACTCAGCAGACAAACTTATAATGACATTCAAACAAGGAAGTATTTGGAAAATAAGAAGAGTTATATTAACTTTATTTACCAAATTTAAAATGATTTTCTTCCAGGAGGGCACAAAAATGGCATTCTGAAACAAGTACTCAGAGCTCTAGACTCTGAGACCGGCAAGACAGAGATCCTCAGAGGTCCTGAGGTTTTTACCCTGTGTTCCCCAGTCTTACAATTCTGGGATCAGCATCCCGGGGTCAATGGCAGGGGCCAAGACTTGCAGAGAGCCCCCAATCTCTCTTGAACCAGAGCTGCTCCCTTTTTATTGGTATTAGATATTATAAAGATGTTGTTTGAACAAATCTTTCAGCTGTGGCTAAAAATGACTACAGCAAAAAGTACTAAGGAGATACAGTTTCCACCTTGCAACACCACCATCACCTGAGAAGCTTAAAGGGAAGAAGGATTGTGACACAAACTCGGGTTGACGGCCAAGCCAGGGTTTGAACAAGGACTTCTAAGTCCTACTTCAACCAGATGAGTGCCATTTCCACCACACAAATCAACAACTTTAAAGGCTCTCAGCTGGCAGAGGTCTTCAACCAAGTCTCATAGTACATTAGTCTACAATTTTGGAGTAAGAGTTTTAAGTACTTTGGGGTACCTCTGACTTCTAACTACTGGTAAACTCCATTTTGGTGTAGGGTGATTGCTTTAATTAATATCTAAGGCTGAAGTTTTAGCTCTTATTTCACAGATGGACACTGATACGGCAATTAAAGCCTTTCTGACTGGATAATAAAATCCTTTATTTTTAAAGGTCTCTGATGTCAAGTTGGTGTAGAACACTCTAGATAACCTATTTAATACCAACAGAGCAGTATAAATGTTCTAAAATCTGATGAGGGCTTACAGTATTTTTCAGAGTGAATCTATAAAAATATTGTTTAGGAGTGTCAAGAAAACTCTCAAGGCATTTGGCACAATTTTTAGTTGTTAGGATGTGAGTCTGAGATTCTCTTAGAGGAATGGTAATCCTTTAATTTGCTCATTCTGGGGTTGGCCTAGAAGTCTCTAGTAAGTTTCATTAAGGATGTAAGATCACCACATGTTTCTGTAAATTTGCGAAGAAAAAGAGACTTGGAATAAAATAAAAATGCAGATTTTAGTACATTAAAATCTACATTTATATAAAATGAGATAGCTCACTTTTAGTCATATAGAGATTTAGAAGCTAAGAATTTTATCACAAATTCTCAACAAATCAAGCAAAATTCTCAATGACTTGTAAACTTTTATTTTGACACATTAACATTTATTAATTTACCTATTTAAATGCATATCCTCAAACATTTCACATTTGAACAGAAGTACATGGTCATTTTCCTTACTAACTTAAAGTTGTAATCTCTGCCAAGTTGTATTTTAGCTGAAATTCCAATACAGGATGAGAAACACCTCACTAAATATTACATAAAAGGAATGCCCCCAAAAGACACATGCTGACTTATTGTCTTATAGCATTAAGCCATCTTGTGTAGCTATGATTTTGTGTCCATAAATCCTAAAATATTCTTTTTTTCCTGGACCTTCAAAATTTGATGTATTCTCAATTGGTAAAGTCTGAAGATCAGCAAAGCTGTAATAGCCAGTATGAAGACCTGGAATATATGCTGAGTGATGACAGCAGGCCCCTGAAGATTTCAGAAATAATCATTTACACAACTCCCCTCAAATTTTAAACAAAATTGTTTATTTTTCTTAATTCTCTTTCCACTCACATCAAAAATGTTCCCTCATCTCTCCTGACTGTATAAAAAAAGAATGTTTCACTACTGTTACTTGAAGTTTATTTCAACTTCAATGAAACAAGTCCATACTCTGAATATAAGGAAATCAAGATTAACTGTTTCTGAATCTTCATGATTGCTTTCTCTTATCAAAAGAGAAATGGAACTAGCCCTGGATGGAGAAAACTATAACAGCTTTAGATGTGAAAGAGGTCAAATAATTCAGTATTCACAAATGTTTCCTAATTCTAAGCCAAGAAATGAATATATAAAGCAAGTTGCTAAAAATACGACATTTGTTAGAGAGTACTATTTTTCACTATGGAATGACTAACATTAAAAAAAAAAGGAAAAAACACCTACTTATACTCCATCACAAAGCCTCCTACACTGCAGCAGCCCTGACTTTCCTGAGCTGAGTGTCTTATTGATGAAACAAAAAAATACATTTTTAGAATTCTTCTAAGTGCCAACTCTCTTATTTGATTGAAACTGTAGACTAATGTACTATGAGACTTGGTTTAAGACCTCAGCATATTTATACCAACCACTTGTTTAAACACCTCTGCATTTCTCTTTTTTGCTAGACTATCATTTCTCACCCATGCAATACTTTCTTAATGACCTAATTGTATTATTCAGGGAAGCTTTCCCTGGCCTATCTAGGGCAAGTTTCAAGTTCTTGGTAAATGAAATTTTATTTAAATTAAGGAGATAAAATTAAGTAACAGTGACTGGACCACATTTAATTAACTCAAACAAGTACAATTATATTTATTAAAAAGTTGTTTTATGCATCTCAAGATTAACTATGCAGTTTACAATTTTTGCACCTTATAAAATGATAACTAAGAAAATATTCTGGAAGCATACTGTTTGTATTCTGCAAGCAATGGAAAAATTTCATTTTAACTTCTAGCCAGTCATCCCATTAAAGGAACAGTCCTAACATATAAATAAATTAAAGCTGGGATCAAATAAGACTGCAAAAATTATACTGTACTCCTGATGCGTTTTATGTTTTTGATCTCAAAGCAAATTACAATTATCTACAAATACATGCTTAGCATCTGAAAACATAATTTCTTGAAACTCCTATTTCAAAAGCTGAGTAAAAGAATCACCAAAGTCTTATGTATTACTTAAACATAGCCATTTATTCAACCTAATATTTCTTATAAATATTACAAGAAGCAAATTTATAAGTGTCAGCTCCAAAAGTTACTAGTGCATAAGATATGTTGTCTAAAAGAGGGCATCCCCAGAGCTAACATAAAAGGGAAAGCTACTATCTTAATATCAATTACGAAAAGTCCTCTCTAACTCAGAGATATTCCAGAATAGAGGGTAGTTTCTCGAATATCAGTATTCATTAACACCCACATTTCCAAATCAGTAACCCATATTTTGGGTTGTTTGATGTTGTTTCTTCTTTAAAACAACACCAGGGCAAAATCCAGAGTAAAGTTTATACATTTATTGGAGAAGCAGATAGAGATCAAAGGGAAAAGAACAGACCAAAAGTCTTTGGATGAGAACTCTCTACCTTTTCAACACTGATCTGTTTCATCAGGAGCTTGTATGCCGAATAGAAGATGAAACATCCTCACCTTCATTAGCAAGTTTTATACATATAACTATATTTTAGTTTTCCACCAGTAAATCTTTTAATGTGCATATTATCTTTAGTTTTATGATAATGACAACAATGGCATAATACCTAATTATTAGAGTTTATCTTTAGTTTGAAAACTTGCAAAAGACTGTTTACTGAACAGCATATAAAAAATCAACGTCCACACATCCAGCATAGCAAAAAAATATATTCTTTGCTAAAATCTCATAAGGAGAAAATAGTTTCCCACAAAAAAGGTTAAAAAATTAGCAAAATCTTCCTTTCCTAAAACTTGAGGGAAGCAGTTTCACCTAATAATGGCACTAATGACTAAAACTAAGCTAAATGGTATTCTCATAATATTATGCACATTATTTATTTACCAAATCCCAGTGAACATTGTTTTTCTTTTCATTTATTTAAAGCATCACAGAAAGTAAAGTTTTTATATGGATGTGTCTTAACATAAGCATCCTTGGACCACAATAAGGAAAGTCAACATGCAAAAATGTAAAAAATAAGAACCCCCAGCTTTTATCTCCCCTATGACCACTGACCACCATGGGGGTGTCCTTCAGTAAGAAGCCACCAGAAAATAACTTCAACTGGAATTCTCTAGAAAACCCAAGCCAATGGATTCTGCTGGTAAGAGGGAATCCAGACAAGTTATTCGACACGTAGTACACCCATCTCTAGAAAGCATATATATTCCTGAATGTGTTTCAAAACCTCCATGTTCCAGAAGCATAGCCAAACCTGACAACACAAATTTACACCCAAACTGGAGGGTCTCAAACATTTTCGACTAAGGCTCAACTACATTTCCTCTTTTGCCAGTTCTGACTCCTAACAGTGCCTTGTTCCTGACATAATTGTTCAACAACCTCAACAGATCTTTGCCTTGAACATTCCTTCATTTCTTCCCAGTCTTTGCCAATATACCTCCTCCCACCCAAGCTCTTCCATTTCCTACGCTATGTTGCTTGGCTGCAAAGTGTATCACATTCTGGCTGTGAGAATCTCTGAGCTCATGTGTAGTTTTTGAGGTTAAGTGGGATCTTCTACTAAACTAGACAGAAGCTTCCAGAGTAGGTTTGCTCCTTTGCCGATAAACAACAATTTAGTGGTGCCAAGATTCGGGGAAGGGGGGAGCTAAGCTAGTTAAACACTAATGGGATATCAGGGAAATGATCACCCCAAACCACTTTCCCTCCCATTTCTCATAAGAAAAAGCTTTCCTCTGTGCCATACCCAATATCTAACAAAAAAATAAATCTGGATGACTCTGCCTCTGCATGAGATACACATTACAAACGTCCATCTGCTCTCTTTTGCATCTCAAATAAAGCCTCCCCCTCTCTCAAGAGACTGGGATGCTTGGGAAAAGCTGCAAGGGATCTTTTCAAACACAAAGGCAATGTATTCTGCCTTGGTATAGCACAGAAATAATAGAGCTTTCTTCCAGTCGAAGGTCTACTGACTGTGACCTTGGCCCTACCCCAGAAACGTATTGTTCCCCAACTTTAACTGGAGCAGCAAATATGCCTCCTCCCTACTTCAGTTTTTTTTTTTTTTTTTCCCCCAACAAAACCAGAGTCTTAAATGAAGTGGTGTCTAAGTTCTGACCATCTTGCCCCACTCAGCCTTCATTCACAATCTGTGGCAGGGAAGAGTCCACAAAGTGCAGCCACAGTTCTGCCCCTCCTTCCTTTTCCTTCTATGCAATTTGGAGCACCAGGAGATCTGGGGTCCACATTCTGGGAGAACTGGGCTTCTGGACTGGACGTGCTCTGTGGCCAGGGCAGACAGCTGGCTGCTGACAGCCTTTTGCCCTCTACAGGGGATTTCTCCAGCCCTCTCTTCTTACAGGGCAAATCCATTTTCCGTGACATTTCCAAGCAAACCTCTGCTACTCAAGTTTCCCCAGCGGGTAGGAGTGTCTACAAGTCCTCACCTGAACTGAGTCCATCGAAAATGAGTCTCTAGTAATAAAAATAAGATAAAATAACCCTCTGAAGCAATACAGTCGAGTGTAGAAAATGCGTGGAGAATAAAAAGAAAAGATGCTCCCAGCTTCGCCCCCTTTCCGGCTTTTTCATTTACTGTGAGCGGGACATTTAAATTGTTTTGTAGTTTGTTGATTTTTTAAGGATTTTTTTTTTTTTTTTTTTTTTGGTCTTTTTAAAAACGGCACTGCAGGAGCGGTGCCCACAGGCAGAGGGGCAAACTGTCACTCTGGATGCCCCTGCCAGCCATCCCCTCGGGGCCAAGCGGGGGATCCGGGAGGGAGGAGCAGGTGCGGAGAGGGTCCTCGGCTAAACGGCGGGTCGGTGGGGGCGCGGCTTGGGGCCAGGACAGTGCTCAGCTACACAGGGGGAGGGACACCCGGAGCCTCCCGGAGCCTCCGCAGGTGCCACCCTCCCTCCTCCCCACTCCCCAGACCCGCTCTGCGCAGGGTGCCTGGGGCAGGTTCGGTCGCTGAGCTGGCGTAGGGAGGCAGCCGGAGAACCTCTCCAGTACCCCCCATCCCCACCCAGAACACGAGTTCGCGCCCGGGGCAGTGAAACTGTGGCTGAGACCGCCTTAGCGCTCGTGGGAGAAAAGGGTCTCATAAGTGTTGGAATGAAAACAAGCCGTGGCCACCGACGCCTCAGTACCCGGCATCTCCGAGCGGAAACAGGCTGTCCTCTGGCGGGCGGGCGGGCGGACGGGGAAGAGGAGGCAAAGTGGCGGCGCGGCTCGGGCAACTTTGCCGGGCAGCCTGGCGACAGCGGGCAGAGACTGCTGCTGCCGCCGCTTCCCCGGCGAGGCTAAGGAGCACTCGGCGCCCGGTCTTGCACCCAGAGTGCTGCTACAACTCACCAGGAGGAGGACCGGGCGACTGTTGTCGGGAGCGGGAGGCAGGCAGGGAGCCCAGCCTGAGAGTGCAAGCCGAGCCCCAGAAAGCCGCCCTCCATGTCCTCGGCCCCCCGAGGGGCGTCTGCGCCCGGGTACGCTGCACCCCAAATGCCCACTCGCCGTCCCACGGGGCCACCAACTATTCTAGCGGTGCGAGGAAGAGGCAGCGGAAAAATGAGAGGAGAGCAAGAGAGCAGGCGAGCGCGAGAAAACAGGACCGACGCCCGCCCGGAGGATCACGTACCTTTAGCTCCTCAATGTCCAGGTTTGTTGATCTGTCCATGGAACGAAACTAAAGGAAGTGGAGAGAAACCGGGCAAGTTGAACCAAAAGACAAGCTAGTCTTTTAGTTTCCAGCCTAAACTCAGCTTTATCCTCCTCCAAGCCCTGGCAGCTTCTCTCAGTCTCATTCTCCGTGATCACGCCGCCTCCACCGGTTAAAAATAATAAAAATAAATAAATAATAATTATAATTCAGTTTGTTTTACTTCCTGAAAGATTAGTGACAGGTGATCTTTACCGCGGTGCAACACAGCTCAGTCGAATCAAGAAGGGGGTGTGTGTGGGGGGAGATCCACTCTATTTAAGATTATTTCTTCTTCTGCAATAAGCTTAGAAACCAGCGAATTGCTGCATCCCAAGAAAAAAAGCTGCTTCCCTGGACAGCATCATGCGGCAAATTTCAAGCAAATGTGTTCAAACTGAAGAGAAGAGTATATGATAAAAGCCTTCCTCCGTCAGGCTTACTCTGGTAGCTAATTTAGCACACTGTGAGTCCCAAGCATTAGCAATGATCAATTTCCCCGGCAAGATCACCAAATCCCCGAAGTCCTGCATAGACTTAAAAATGTCTTGCAGCTAAGAGGTATTCTCTCAATGGGGAAAAGAAGATAATAAAGTCTGAAGGGAACGATCTCCTTTGAAGGTTATGCTAAAAAGAGTTGAGAGAATAGGAGGTGGATCCTACAGAGGAGAGAAAAGAGGGAGAGAGAGAAAGCCAGAGAGGGAGAGAAAAATTTTCCTCCTGCTTTGCTGTTTTACTGGCCTTCACCACCAGGTGACTGACTTCACTTCTCTCTTCCCACAGCCAGCGCTAAGGGGATTTCTCTCATCTGTCAAAAAGCAACATTTCCTTTCCAGACAAATACTGTGCTGCTGGGTCTTAAAGACTGCCCTCTGCCCGGAATCCAGTAGGTGACAAGCATTTTAATTCATTTCACATGTTGCCTTATCTCGTTCCTGTAGATCTGGGAGGAACATGCATGTGTGGATCATACGCGTGTATTCACATGTACTCACTTTACATCTCTGCTGCTTTCAGTGTCGGGGGGCTTGAGAAAGACTTTTAAAGAAAGTGACAAATAGAAATAAAATTTCTCCTACTGATGCTTCTTACCATAAGCAATCCTTTACTGGAAAATTATTCTTTAAATAGAAGCTGAGAGGTCAGTACACTTAACTTGTAGGGTGTAGATTTGGCGTCGAGGCTCTTTTTTTTTTTTTTTTTTTCATTTAAATATCTTTTAGTGTAAAAGCTTGACTTTTGAAGGGATTTAAACATTCTCCTCTTGTTTTATTATGGCACATAAACTAGTGAATGTTAAAAATGTTTTTGGATTCAGAAAAAGTGCTGAATAAATAATTACCTTTGTTTCAAAAAAAAATCTTTTTTTTTTAATTTTATTTTATTTAAGTGTGCATCATCTAGTCTCCTGGCCTCCTTCTCTAACTCCATCTTTGTCTCCTCACTGGCTCTGCTTCAGCCACATGGTCTACCTCCACCTGCCATTTCTTCTGCCATGGGCTCTTTAACCCTGGCTCCCATCCCTCAGACAGGATAGCTCTCTCTCCCTCTTTGCAAGTTTAACCCTCATACGTCAGACTCAAGTCACCTCTGGAGAGAGGATTTTCCTCAAATGAGTCGCTCAGATACTCCCCCTCCTCTGTCATCTCTTCACAGCTGTCACTTCAATTTATCATTATTTAATGTATGCATTTGTTATCTGTTTGTTTGACTCTTCCAGTAGACGATAAGCTCTGGTGGGCAAGTTTTATCTTTCTTATTCACCAACATGTCCTAAGGGTCTAGCACATAAGTGCACAAATATGCCTGAAACAGATAAATGTGGGTGGGAAGAATCTTTTACAGTTATTATTCTAATATCTAAAAACCTCCATGACCATCTCCCCAATCAACATGCAAATACCAGTTTTTCCCCTCCTAGTCTGCAGCTAAACCTAGTGCTCTCAGCTTTATGATTAAGCACGCGGTTCTTTAGTTTAAGCTTATTCTATTCCACAAGCTTATCAATACTACCTTTCTCTCAAACTTCGACTTGTGCCTTCCGCTTTCAAGGTTAACATCAGTTAGTGGAGCTGAACATAAACTTCTCAAAATAAATTTTCCATGTTCATTTTACATGATGTATGATGAAAAATAATAAGGCTCCAGGTTAAGAGTAAATGAACATATATAAAATGTATAACTCTTAAAAAACCTCTTTTCTAGACATTATCAGTAATGCACCATGAAAATACATAATTACATGTTTTATTTAAATTCTAGTTCTCCCATATAGAATAATTTCATATTCCCTATCAATCTGTTATTGCCTTCAGCAAGTTGAATATAAAAAGCAAATTTATTTTGAGCATATTAAAGTGATACTATCTTTGAGATAACTTTAAAATTTACAATTGTGAAAACAAAAGTCTAAGAAAGATAAATATTAATGTTTAAACACTATTCAGAAGGGGAAGCCTCAAGATAGTTTCTTAGTATGGCCTAAAATTACGGTTGGAAGAAAAGGTGATTTACTATTTAATTATAAAGGCTAAGTTTAACCCCATTTTTCAAAAGTTATATATAGTCATGCATATAATGACTTTAATTCATCTTTAGTAATACAAAATTATATCCACCATGTAATGTTGACCAGACTGGCATTATATGAGCTACGGAAACTATAGGTGATTTCCAAATCAGTTCCAAATTTGGGCCTAATTAAATGTCTACAGAGCAAGAGACTTCCAGGTATTAAAAAAAAAAAAGAGAGAGACCTCCAAGTATTTTACTATTTCATGAATTCCCATGCACATTAATTAGGCTGAATAGTCCTAAAATTAAAAAATGAAATTTGATCACAAAAATATGGTTTACTGAAACTATTTATATAACCTTTCAAGGCAATCAGGATTCAACTCCACTTCAACTGACACATGACTAAGCGAGACAATGGTCAGAAAATGCAGTAACTCTAAATAAACTTGAAATAGGGCAAGGGAAGGATTGGGAAGTGAACTAAAGAAAGGAATATTGCCTAGATTCCCTGAATCATAATTTCAAGAGGAAGACAACTACCCATGGCTGGTACATAGCAGGGTATGTAAAAAGAGCAAGATTCAATTTTAACAAAGATGTGTAATTCACAGGCAAAGTGCAAATAGCAATTACAACCCCCAAGCAGGGGAAGGCAGTGTGGACCTGCCAGTCATGAGATGTTACATATCAGGATCATTTGGCCATGGATACATTCATGAATGTCAAAAGGTATTAAAGCAAATGTACAAGTGCCATTATGAGCTTCTTTATGTTAACTAATTTACAGGAATGGGAAATTTATAGAATACTCTTTTTTATCCCAGTAGAAAATATTTTTATTCATCATATAAGGTTTAAAACCACTTATAGAGTTTTCAATTTCGTCAGCCTCTATATTACCCTCTCCTGACTCTCTAGACAAATTTACCATTTTTATGCTTTTATTTTTATTTTCTTAGCATTCTACACAGTAAGATCGTGTTTTATTTCAACTTTCTGAAATTATTAAAGGGATAAGTAATGTATTATAATTCATTATAATAGAGTAATAAATTACTTACATAGATGCCCCAGTAGTTTCTAATGATCACTATTTATATTCATATGATGTAAACACTTGCCATAGAAAAGGTTTATTTCTCAAAAATGTTATTTTTCATTCCATGCTGCTTTTAAAAGTAAGTACTAGAAAATATGGGAATATAAAATAGTAGGCTGTTTTCATTCTTATACTAATAAGAGATGTAATTGCTTATGTGTGAATAGATGAAAAATAACAAATTAAGTGCACTATTAACATTCTGATGCAGTCAAAAGGATATCCTTTGGCTCTTCCCCAAAATGATTACTCATCTTTATTACAGCACAGATGTATATTTTTATTTTAAAAAATCGATGTTGAAATTAAATTAAAATACTTTCTGCTCACCTTCAACCTAGATCATGGCTGCTACTCCAAATTTTATTCAAGGAAAAGAGAAAAGAAAGGAAAAGCAAAAATAGGATTAGTACTCCAGACAACAAGAGAAAAAAAAGGATTGAAAAGAGTAAGAGGACACAGACATGCCTGCTTATAGCCAAAAAAGAAGGCAGAATGTAGATTTAAAGCTACCAAAAACTTGAAACCTGGAACATATCTCCCTTTCTTTTTTGGTTTAATGGAGAAAAATATTGGCAAATGTATATTTTTAAAGTTATGTTTAACTATTTAGACACATATGATTTAAAATGTTCCTCCCTCAGTCATGAGAATACATATGCTTTGCACAGCATAGATGATAGTATTCTATAAAAGATAATGGAGGATCTTCTTTGCAGAATTTAGAGATTTATGATTAGTGCTAACAGTTTTACAAGCATCCCCCAAACCACTATTTATTGCCGCTCAGAATCATGAACACTGATAATTATTGAAGTTTTAAAAAAACAACCCACCTTAAAATGCTAAACCTCCTATGGAGTGTAAGAAAAAGAAACTTAATAAATCTACAAAAAGAATAATAGCCTGATCAAAATTCCAATTAAAACTCTCAACAAACACATAGCAGTTAATGCTGTAACAGTAATAATTAAAACAAAAGAGAAGCATGCCAGCACACATTAGAGCATCATATCCCAGTTATATGAGTGCACAGAAATAGGAAAGAAATGTTGTACAACATCTTCAATCCTAATGTTGATCCTCAAAACACTTTCCCATTAAAAATGATTATCAATTTACACAGAAACTCTAAAAGGTCAGAAATGGTGAACCCTAAAATCATAACCACACACCAAATAAAATACAAGTCTGAAGAATTTTTTTAAATTGCAACCTTCACCCTCAGATCAATAATCTTTTACTATTAGAAAAAAGGAAAGGCTTTGGCTTCATTATTCATGTTGACTGTATAAGCTGGTTCATTTAAATTCAAGAACTCAATTCTTTAGCAAAATTAATTTCTATGAACAGGCTTAATATCAATTTTTTAAACTAACCTTTTGGAAGGAAAGTGACTTTTCTGGAAATATGTTTTATTCCAACAGAAGAACTTAAAACTGTTAAGCCATCACCCTACACACACACAGTGATAAACCAATATAATACCAACAACAATACAACCTTTAAGAACTCAGTCTTTCAATTTGTTCTACTAGTATCACTCTAACAAAAAATGGAGAAATAGAAGGGCTGGGGCCACAGGTATGGAGGGAGATGAGTAAAATGATAATTGATTCTAAAAGAAAGGTCTGAATAGCCAAGAGGAACTGAAAGTAGTATTGGCCTTGGATGGAGTACTTTTGGAGCAGCAAAGAAACAAACAAACAAAAAAACTAAGGAATCTGGAAAGAAATACTTAATGGGATTAAACTCTAAAACAGGCTACTTACTCTCAATTAACTTCTAGTTTGGAAATTTTCCTATGCCAAGAATGACAAAGAATAAGACCATCAAACAGAACATAATTGTTTTCCTGGTCTGTTCATTGGCATATGATTGCTGTTTGAAACTTGTTTTTAGGAAATTAGTTAATGTGAAGTTTTCTCTCTTTTTTCCCCATGCCTTCACTAAGTAAAATAAAAATCAAGATTAAATGAATAAAAGTATATTTAATAAGTTAATTAATGATGATGCACCTTAAGTAATTGCTTTGATATAAAATTGAATTCTAAAGAATATGCTACGCCTAAATAGTAATAATGAAATTTCAACTTGTTTTTCAATTGAAATTTCTTATTTTTTAAGGATGGGGGAGTCCAAAGAGTTCCCAAACTTAAATTTTACTAGGACCTGTTGGCAATCAGTTTCCTATCATCACCAAAATATACTATTGTCATGGATCTTGAAAACTTTAACAGTTCTAAGAAGAGCATTTGTCTCATTGTTAAGTATTCTTATTTTATATGAAGTTCTGCAAAGTACTCCAAGAACATAGGATGAAAAGCCAAAAGAACAAAAAAGGTACCATATTGTAGTGTTTAAGACTGTCATTGACTTGCTTAAAAAAAAAAAAAAAAAAAAACAAGAAAGAAAAGAAGCAGAGGAAGGCAAAGTGAGGGTTTATGAAAACTGTGAGTTGGTTGGACTCATCTGTCCTGCATGACAAACGGTTTACAACCAGCGGTCACAAACTGTTTAATCAGCCCCAGCAACACTGAAGCCCATACAGCATGCCGTATCTGCTGGGCTCATTTCATACTCTGCCCATTTGTGACTATTGAGAGGACCACATGAGGGAGCCTTTTTTTGATTTTTTTTAAGCCTAATTATGCGTGACAATTTTGTTACTAAACTGATACACTCTTCATGTTGAACCGAAAGTACATTCCCCATAAGCTGAAGCCTGACTAATGCCTTACATCGGCATGACAAAAGACTTTCTTAAAAGCCCAGGAATATCTACCGTTGTCCTAACTGCAAATAAAATTTCATGTGTTTGGTAATAACTTTTAGGCAGGGAGGCGTTCCTTCCCAAAAAGCCTTAGCTTTTTTCCTTTTCACTATTAAACTTGTCCTGCTATGAATGCAGTGGATGCTTTCAAGATTTGGCTTGTTTCAAAGATGTTCCTTAGAATGTGTTTGTAATAAAGACTGCAAATGCTCTTCTTTTTCAAAGGACATGCATTTTGAAATGTACACTTAAAAGGGTGAAATTTCTTAAAAATGTAATGGGATTTGCGAATTTCCTTGATGTAGAGGGTAATTTTTCTGTGATTATTTTTGTTTTGATTTGTAAAGCACATAGGAATAAAATACATGTTTATTAAAAGGCTGAACATTAAAGACAGAATGCACCATCTTTACAGATTTTTCTCCCAGTAATCCACTTTAGAAGCAGTCTCAGTATATAGCAAATTGTAGCTCCGGTTACAAAATCACCCACATAATTCTTTGTGACTATATGGTTCTTTTTCATATGGTAAAATTGTAGGTTTAATTTTCTACCTGTTTTTTTTCTGATCTGGAAGCAGAATATGAATTTTCTATATTTTCATTAAAAACCAATTTCACAAAAATACATTTTCTAGATGTATTTTATAAGAGTTTGGGAACTGACTATTTTTGAGACTAGAGAATTACAATTTTTTTCACTTCTGCCTCTATTTGACATAGACTTGAATTACAAAAAAATGATTATCTATCTATTATTATATGCCAATCAACCTTCACTGCTGTGTAACGTAAGACATTGACTCAAAGATAAAATTTCCATAGTTCTGGTAAATATAAAAATACTTAATTTTTTCTTTTATGATAAAAAGTAGAACATCTCTTCTTAACTTTAGTCAACATAAACTTTCATACAAAAATTAAAAGGTAAAATTTTTGCTCAGGGATATTGTAAGTGTTAGGACCACTAATACTCTTTATAACTGTTAAGTTTAAGTTAATATTTATTGAATATTAATTATTAAAAGCCAGTACACTTGAAATCACACAGTGTTAAGAAACAGTGAGACCCTGAGCATATAAATTTTACAATAGAATCAGTAGGCAATAATACAATGCAAATTCAAAGATGTGTTCTAGATAATCATAAAGGACACACATCCCAGGGCAATAATCCTGTTCTAAGTTTATAGTCAGGACTTGACAAGATCTTGACGATCTCTATTTTAGGATTTCAGGTATAGAAAAATACATTTATATGTTTTACTTTTTAAAAACTTTTAATGCAGGATGTGGTGGAAAGAGAACTAAACTGGAAATGAGGAGAAATGGATTATAGTCTTGGCTTCTCTGCTCATTAAGTTGTGACCTTATGACCAGTCTTTTACCTCTTTAGACATTGAGTCTCTATAAAATAATGAGCTCCTATTAGAAAAGCTATAACTACTTTATGTTGTACTGTTTTTTTAAAGACATAGAGTTGACTAAAACAACATATGTAAAGAGCATAACCACAAAGACTAACTCAAAAGTTAGTACATTTTTCTTTAAAGCCCTTTGTAGTTCTAAAAATCTACTATATACTTCCATTCCCTCACAGGTACTCACTAAATAAAAATACACCAACTATTAAGAATTGCTATCTTTACAGGTGGGATTATAAGTGCTTCTTATTTTCTAAATTTCCTACAGTCTGCATGTATGAAGCAGTGGATTAAATAATAACTGACTGAATTCATTAACCATAAAATACCATATGTCAGCCAGGAAAGATATTCACAAAACATATAGCTAACAAGAAATGAGTAATTATGTATATAGCTGCATATATGTAATTATATATATGTCACACTATCCATACACACATGGAGGTCTCATAGCTATATGCATATGCATATATATATGCATATATGTGTGTGTATATGTGTGTGTGTGTATATATATATATATTTATATATATATAGCATATGAAAAATGCAAAGGACTCATTGGAAACATGGATAAAAGATATGAACCAGTGCCTCCTTGGAGAAGTTAACCAAAGAGACAAACATAAGACTCAGGAAAATTCAAGTTAAATCCATAATAGATACAATTTTATACCACTCCATTGGCAAAAAAAAAAAAAAAAATTGGCAATAGAAAGTGTTAAGGAGAATATGTAGCCACTAGAATACTTTTATAGTGCACTCATGGGATGATAAATTGGTTCCAAGATATTGGGGAAATTGGCATTTTCTAGTAAACTTGAACATGTTATGATCCAGCGAGTCTACTCATAAGCACATTTCTATATTAGTCAACATAAATAATGTTAGTCATAGCAACACTCAAGACCCAGTGGCTTACTATAGCAAATTTTTATTTCTTGCTCACATCACATACTGATATGGGTCAATGTGGTGAGAATTCTGCACCACACAATTACTCAACCTAGTGTCTCTTCCGAATTCTAGAGTCTTAAGTCCCCTATTGGATTACTTTCAATCCATCAGGAGACAAAGAGAAAATAAATGGAGAGTAGTTGATTTTGTGGAGTAGACCTAAAGGTGGTATGTATATATCACATCCTACACCATTCTATCCACCTAAACTCAGTCACATGGCCTGACCTAACTGTAGGAATAATGTAGTGTGGTTTTGTGGAAAGAAAGGAAAAGATAATGTGGATACCAATGGGCATGAGCTATCTCTGTCACGGTTACTTCTTTTGGTCACCAAATATCTATTTGTTCTTTATGAACACACACAAAAAATGTATCACTCTATTTCCAAAGAAGACTGACCCATCCAACCCTTTATCTAGCTCAATGTCTAGGGTCTCTGGGGTAGTGCAGTCTTCTCTAGATGTGGTTTCTCACTGCCCAGCCACCTATGCCTTAAAAGACAATCAACTTTCTCCAGAACTCCCATATGCAAATGAGCAACAAGGACAAGATAACCATAAGAAAACATGCCTTTTCTGAAAGAGGAAGAAGTGGAGACACCCGAGACTCTCTGACCCCCTAGCAATTATGAAGGAGTCTTGATACATTATACAGGCACCTTATCCTGGGTGTAGACACTATTATTCCTTGATTAGTTCCTGATATTACTGGGAGGAACTTTCAGGTCCAACGCTGTCTTGGCTCCACACTTTAGAGGTTTATTCTGTATTCATCCTCCTCCTTGTGTGTGCATCCCTCATCTCTTTGTGTGTCCAAATTTCATCTTCTGATAATCTCTAGTCAGATTGGATTAGGACCCACCAAATGTCCTCTCCCTAACCCGATCACCTCTTTAAAGGCCCTACCTCCAAATACCAGACAAATTGTGAGGCCCTGGGAGCCAGAGTGTCAACATATGTATCTCGAAGGGGACACAATGCAACTCTTAACAAGAGCTCAAAAGTTGTTTGGCATTTGGAACATCCAATATTAAAAATAGTTTCTTTGGCAGTGAAATTCTCTCAAAATATTAATAGGCTTACAATCTATTTCCTTCTATCTAATTTCATGTGTCAGTGACCACATCCACCTTTCTTTCCTAGATAAAATTCTCAGATGTACTTTATTTCTTTGCTTCCTTCTCAATGTCCCCTTAGTTAAACTAATTGGTGACTTCATGATGACACAGGGACAGTAGGCTTGAGTGGGAGACCACCCTTAATCCGAATTTTGCCATAAAGCCAACAGGCTTCATTAACATTGACCCTTTCCCATGCAAAGTTTCTTAAATTTTTTATCTCTAACTTTATGGGGCCTAAAAGGAGTTGATATTTCCATCCTTTTGGTGCCCCAAATTTCTGGGCTCTCTCTATTCCCTCTTATTTTCCCCTATATCTCTTTTTTAAAACTTTGCCGAAGACAGCTAAATTTTAGTGACTACACACTACAAACATTTTTTCCAACTTTTTCCTCTTGAGCTAAAAGCTGAGTAGGTGGATGAGCGCCTTCCAAGTTCTCACTAGTAACAGTCTTACGAGATTTTTGCCACATTGTAACAGGGCTCTCCCTTTCATCTCTGACATCTGATCCCTTGCCATGGTTGCCTGATAAGCCCATGCCTCGATTTAGGTGTTCTGGCTAGGAGATGAGGAAAAGGAATGGGTGTGGGGAGATTTTGGGGATAAGCCAGGAAATGGCATACACCAGTTCTGTTCACATTGCATTGACCAGAACGTAGTCACACAGTCCCATCTAATTATAGAGGAGCCTGGAAAATGCGGTATGGATATATGATTGGAAAGGAGAGGAAAACATAAACATTGCCAACCACTGGCATTTTCTAACACGGACTCTAGGGAATTTTTTTGCACATTTATTGGCTGTAGCAAAAAAGTACAGAACAATTCAAAATTACATTAACTCTGGAAGATATACACACCACACACTCACACACACACACACAGCCACACGTAGAGTCTGGTTCCATATACTTAAGTGTGAAAACATATATGACTGAATAAAATATTAATATGGTTAATACTATTTATATAAACATATGTTGTAAAACTATAAAGAAATTCAAAGGTTTGGGACATCGATGCAGGTGGCACATTTACTCACCCCTGTGTTTACCCTACTACATCATTCCACCCACCCTTTGGTGTACTCATTCACAAACTCTTACTGGGAACCTTCCACATCTCAGGCCCTGAGTTCTGGACTTTCTGTGCACTAGTAAAAAAAAAAAAAAAAAAAAAGCCTCCTTACTATTAACAAAAGCCTGCCCTTTGTCAAAGTAAAAGCCTCTAATGGAAACATCTCCTATTAGCTAAACAACCCATTAGGTCAGAAATAGAATGGTCAAAACAAGCAAAACAAATTGTTCCGAATATTCATTTCCAGACAGTGTGTGTTCCAACAAATATTGGAGAAGTGTTTATAGTAAAGCACAAAAGGAACAGTCTTGCTTTTGACTTTGAGGTATACTATCTTATGGAATCCTGGAATTTTTTAAAACTGGGAAGAGACCATAAAGATAATGTAGACAAAACTTCATAATCTTCATTTTATAGGGAAAAAAAACCTAATACATATGTAAATAGAATTTCTAAAGTAGATAGTGCCAGAGCGAAAACTATAACCTCTCTAGGGGCCTGGATGGCTCAGTCAGTTAAAGCATCCGACTCTTGATTTCGGCTCGGGTCATGATCCCAGGGTCCTAGGATCAAGCCCAGCTTCAGGCTCCCTGCTCAGCAGGGAGTCTGCTTGAGGATTTCTCTCCCTCTGCCCCTCCCCCTGCTCACCCTCCCTCTCTCTCTCTCTAAAATAAATTAATTAATTAAAAAAGAGACTATAACCTCTCCAAGGTTAGAATAAGAAATATTAAAATGGGAAGCTACCACAAAAGATACCAATGTATTTATGTGACAGCAACAAGAAAAACAAATTATAGAATTCATAATAGTTTACCAGGTATGATTATTGTATACAATTATCTATAGTGATTTTCCATATGCAGAAAATACGCAAATATCCTCTACAGATAATTGTCTTTTCATCTTTCCACCCCCCCCCCCCAGTGTTTGGATCTATAGCTTTTGTTTAGAATATTCTTCATTTGTTTTCACTTTACATCATTTTCTTGCTCCAACTCTAAGTTGAATATTATTCCATTTCAGTACTGCTACTATCTCATCATTTGACAGATTTTCTATTCAATTTTTAAAGAACTATTTTCTTCTATTATAGAATAAATATTATTACAAGATACTGCATAAGCACATCCTTTTCAGCCATACGAGAATGAACACGTCGCTACCCTTAGCTTCCACAGCAGCAGTTCATGTGTACTCCTCTCTCTGTCAAGGTTTTAAACTTTTTGACAAGCCCTCATTTCTTTGCCCAGCACAGCATCTTACATGGAATGCAAGTCTCATAACCGTTGTGGAATAAGGGACTCTTTCCACATGTACAGTCTCTCTCTCTCTCTCTCTCTCTCTTTCTGTATCTCTCTGTCTCTGTCTTTGTCTCTCTCTCTCTCTCTCTCTCTCTCACACACACACACAATAATAGCAGCTATGCTGCTTAATGGCTGACTATTAAAGTCTTCAAGGTTTATTGGTCACATCACACTACCTTCTAGACAGTTGGCATGGAAAGGGCAGTGATTACACAACTTGCTAGTTTCATAAACCCCCCTCCATGACAAGGAGGGGGAATGAGGGAAGTCGTTCCAGGAATGTCATAGTACCACAGCCTCAGGAGGAGCTTATCTGACAACAGCTCCTGAGACAGGAGCCTGAGGCTCAGCCACAGAAGACAAGGCAAAACTCCTGAGAGAGAAGATGGCATAATGACTAGAGATATGGGCTCTAGGACCCAGGTTCCCCATGACTAACTGTGTATTTTGGTCAAGGTACTCAATCTCTCTGCGGCATAATGTACGAGTCTGTAAATTAGGTGGGTTTTGAAAATTAAATAATAGATTCTGACTGCCTAGAACAGCAGCTGGCTCGGAGTAAGCACTAGATAAACCGAAACCATTGTCTTCTTTATCATCATCATTATTATTGGTAGCCCATACACTGCAGGCCCAGAAATTAGGGATAAAGCCAGGAGTGGGGAGACCACATGGTTGGCTGAATTGCTGAATCCCAAATGGAACCGAAGCTGGTGGTCAGCAAAGGCTATGGGATACGTGTGTGGAAGGGAAGGGATGGTCATTGGAAAAGACATCAGGACAAGGAAGGAAGATTCTAATTGTTGCTGTGCACTCTTGTGCTTATGATTTTGGGTTAGAAGCTTTAAGTGTCCGTCAATTTGTAGGATATTATTACTCAAATCAATTTGTATTTTTTTCCTGACACTGTCATAAGGATTTCTAATATACAATTAATCCTTTTTTTTTTTTTGGTTGATGCATCTCTTAGCTAAACCACTCTCTCCTTGCAATGTCTGGATAATTTTCTTTTATGGAATGACTAAGAAAGATGACATTTTGCTTACTTTACTTACCAGAGATCAACTACTTTTAAAAGGAAATTGCATTTCTAGTTTTAAGGTTTTAATAACAGTGAGCATATTTACATTTTAAGAGAATGATTGAGAAGGACAATGTTTATAATGTGTACATAATTCATTACATGGAAGATCCTGAAGATGATACTTACCATGATGTGACTATGATTTTAGGTATTCTTATTCATTAAACTTAAAAATATATAACCAATAGTAATATCCAAAAGGGATTATTTTTGAATTAAAGTGAAAACAAGATATTTCCTTCCTTAACCACATTACTATCCCTTCTTCCTGCATAAGTAACTGGCTTAGTTTCTTAGTGCTAATAATAAACAACCTAGGGGCACCTGGGTGGCTCAGTTGGTTAAACAACCTATACCAGAAGAACAACTTTTTATAAGGCGAAGTTCTAAAAAGTTATCCAAAATGAAAATTTATCATATTCACTTTAAAAGTAAGAATAACAAGCACATTTAGGAAATAGTGAGTCTTTTTCAATGTATTTGTTTCATATGAACATGATAATATAATCCTATTATGAATAAAACTAAAACCAAGAATAAGAAAGAGTTGGGGTTATTATTTTTATTTACAAAATTTAACAATCTTAAAATAATAGATAGCTGAAGGGTAATGATATATTCAAGTCAAAATAACCAAACATCCAATGTCCCATGGCGATATAATTGTAACTTCTGCTATAGTCAGACCAATCTAAGTCCATATTTGATATCAACTTAAAAGACTTCCTATTTAAACAGCCTAACCAAATTTCCTTATTCAAAGACAGAAAATGTTACAAAGGGAAGTTTCTTCTATAGAATATTTGCCCACATGAGACTTCCCTCATCACTGTCCCCTTAAGTTTGCAGCACACAAGACTGAGGAGCATCTTGAGTTCTAAGGCCCCATCTGTCATAAAAGGTGAAAGACACTTTAGCACTAACCGCAGAGCTCACAGTGTGAGTCCTGGCTCCACATACCGGGTATGTGAATGTGGCTATTGACATTTCTCTCTTGAAGTATCAATTGGACAATATCCTCAGCCTGCAAAAGAAGGATATTACCTACCTCACAGGTTTAGACTTTTGAGAATGCAATGAGGTGATTCAGATAAAACTCATAAAGCACTAGCACATAGTAGGCACACGCTAGAATACGGGGCTGCTATAAAATACTGAACGCTAACAAAATGTTGCCATCATTGTTTGTTTCTATCATTTCAGCCGTGGTAGTATTGGTGATGGTAAGGGCAGCAGCGGGAGTGGTAACAGCAGTGGGAGTGAAAGGTGGTAAGGACTCAGGAGTAGGAGGAAGAAAAAAAAAAAGGAGAATTTGAAGCCTGTAAATGTAAACCCCTCGTTTTCCTGACCACCCCAACTGGAGAGTAAAATGAGGATCTTAATGTCAGCTCTGGGGCAGTATTTATCTGCCCCTGCTTTTTGAATACCCTAAATCTTGCACCTCAGTTTCTCCCCAGCATCTCCGGGAATGCCATGGGAGATGCCTTACGGGGGTCCACAGGTGAGGTCCCTGACCCTACGTGCTATCTGCCGCTTCCCCGCTCCGTGCCCCACCCCAAGGGGGGGTGGGGAGTCTGTTGCGCCAGCATCGGGAGCTTGGCCTCCAACGCCCTCCGAGAGGATCACCACTGAGCCTCCCCGAGGTGCCGCCGCTGTTCCCGATCCCTGCCAACGGGGGGGGGGGGGGGGGTTGGCTGAGCTGCGCTGCCCCCGCTCAGACTGCTGAGGCATCAGGGGTGCCCAGAGCCACCGAGGAACACAAATGTGCCAGACACCAGGTCTCAATTTGGCATGGCTTCCAACAAATATCTGGATTCTCCAAACACTAACTCCTATATGAGGCATTTTCTTAAATTTCTTTTTCTCTCCCTCTTTCTTTCTTTTTTCTTTCTTTGTTTCTTTCTTTCTTTGTTTCTTTCTTTCTTTCTTTCTTTCTTTTCTTTTCTTTTCTTTCTTCCTTCCTTCTTTTCTTTTTCTTTCTTCTTTCTTTCTTTTTCTTTTTTCTTTTTCTTTCTTTTATTTCTTCCTTCCTTCCTTCCTTTCTTTTCACTACATCATGCTATAGTGGTGATTTTTTGGGACTTCATAATTACTGATAGTGACTGGTGACTACAAGATTAGATATATTAGATGGTTTTTAAAAATGCATAAAATATTATAATCCTGTCCTTTCTTAAAGACACTAATAATATAGTCATGTATCACCATACCATGAGGTAATTGCAAATGATAATAATTTTAGGAATGATAATGTTAAGAACACGACAACTTTTGAGGAGGGAGAAATTAGTAAAGAGTTATAGATACCCTTTTTTAAATTTTGTACATATTGATCCATCTTCAAGAAAATAAACAAAACATTCTGTAAATAATCTTCTTGCCAGCACATGTTATTTTAATAAGTAAAATGCAAGTAAGAGTCAATAGTCAAGGAGAGAGTAACATCATTAGTTTATAAATATGCTTTTAGTCCAACTCCTGCATTATGAGTCTCTGTGGTACTTTTTAGTCCAACTTAAACAGGAAGCTCTTGACCATTGCTTTAGTAATTGAAAATTGAAAATTGCTTAATGAGTTTTACTAATGCCTTTCTGCATTTTTAGCCAGCAACAAACCTTCTGTTTCAGTAGTCTATTTTTTCACTCCCTATACAAATTCATTTACCTCTGCAACCGTTATTACTTCCTTTCTTTCTATGGTAGTTCGGTGTCCCTTCTGCTTTCTAGGGCTAATTATTCCCTCCACCTATGCTCTGGTTTCTTCTCCTTTTTCAAAAAGAATTTGTTTATTTTCTCCCTCTCTCTCTCTCCATATATATATATATATACACACACACACACACACACACATACATAAAACAACCTTTTTCTTGACATTGATTATATGAAGATACCACATTCTTGTTCCTTTGAACATAGAAAAATAAATAAATCCTATGATTTGATTTCTCTGTATCCAACGTCCCTTCCTAGCCAGGCTCTTAGATGTAATTTTGTAAACATACCTTCTCCATTTGCTCATTTCCTGATCACTCATCGACCTCTTATAATCTGTTTTAAGCTCTCCAAAGGGAGAGCAAAGACAACAATAATGTAATGACTCTAAATACAGTGGCTACTCTTTGGTTTCTACTTAAATATTTCTGTACCTTTTAGGTGGCTCTCTCATGCACTGGCGCCCAAAACATTTCATTTGCCTTCTCAACTCTGATTTCCTTTGTAGGCTCATCTATTTCTGTCCTTCTCCTAAAAGTTGACCCATTCATGTAAAGAACCCTCTTTCTAAAATGCAAATCTAATCTAACTCTGTTTTAAATCTCAAAGTGGTCTCCCATTTCTCACAAGGCTTAATTTTTTTAGCCTAATAGTCTTACAAAACCAATTCCATTCTCCATCTAAACCATATGCAAAGGTTTCCCAGTGTGCTGGAAATTTTTACGCCTCAGAGCTTGTGCACGTTTCCTCTGCCTGAGATACTCCTTAGAGAAGCCTAGAACATTTGCTTTCCCTCAGCAACTATTTATTAAGCAGCTACAATGTATAAGAAAATATGCCAGGCTCCATGGGACACACCATGTGTCCCACCTTTAGTACCACCCCTCCTGGGGCCACAGTATGTCATCACATCAGACTTTATCAACCATTCCCTTAAAACTTTTGGATAGTTTCCCATTATATTTCACCTCTAGTACCTGTCACAAGGCTGTCATACACAACACAACCTTTCCTGTCCTTTCTGCTTTTATATGTTCTCATCATACATTTGCCTCTACTATATGTCGAGAAAGGTCTAGAAATGAGCTTTTTAAAAAAATAACATATCCCATTGTGGTGGGGAGGAGTACAGTAAAATGGATTTATTCACATGCTCAGTAAGCCAGAATATGCAAAATTGAGTGTTCTGCCTGCTCTTATCATCACCACCATACCATCATAACCACTAATATACACGGAGGAAATAGCCACAAATTAAGTCAGAGTCCGGATGCCAGAAGCATAAAGCACTTTACACAGCCTCTATATAGTGAAGTTTAAAGTAGACCCATTAACACTCATAAAGATATACATTATAATTTTCAGGAGAGGAATACTGTTTCTGCATGAAAAATAAAAAATACCCACCAAGGAAATGGTGATAATCAGTATTTCTCATTCATACTAAATATTCAGAGCAATATGCCTGAGTATTAGAGAGAGCAAATTCACCTAGGAAATGAGTTTCACATTGTATTAAACACAATAACAAAATCACCCTCGAGGTCATTCATTTCACTGCTAGGGACAGATAAAAGACCTGCACACACACATTTGCATATATTTAGATAAAGCACATACAAAAATAGTATAAGTGTTTTCCACCGAATAGAAATACACTTCTTTGCCCTGTAAGTCCATCAAATGACAGCTCATGGAAACATACCCTTTCTCGAGTCTCCCCAAATTAAATAAGAACGAAATGCTATTGCAAGGTAGCAAAAAGCACATGTAACTTTTATGACTGTATTTTCCAAACTGTAATCCATCATATATGTATTACTCAAAATCTTTGCTCCCCAGCATGCAGGCACACATGTCTTTCAAACACATCTATTTTTAAGCAAGGATATATAAATTTTAAGTTGCTATTTTAGATAATTTATTGTCTAATATTTTCTCCCCACTGTGTATGCCTCTCTCTGCAACCTCTGTCACAAAGGCCTACTCCTTTCCTGAACTTTTCTTCTGTTTTGACATCTGATTTTTTTCTTACCTTTCCAGACTTCTCTTCTCATTCTCCTTCGTAGGTCTCTCTTCTCCAGACTCTCAAATTGTCATTTTCAGTGTTCTCTTTGTTCATCTAGATCTTCTTTACTTTTCCCCTTTGAAAATATCATCCGAAGCATAACTTCAATTTTAACCTAAATAGGGATGGCCCTCAAATTTGTATCTGCAGCTCAGATCCTTCTCTCACCATCTGGATTTATATAATCTCATTTAACATCAACCACTGAACATACCACCAAGTATCTTATATTTAACGTATATAGAAATGAATCTACATAGTCACTTCCTAAAGATGTTTATTTCCCAGCCTAATCTCAATTTAGAAATATTGGAATTATTTTTATATGTTTCTCTGTCTTGCTCCACCAGTCAATCAATTGCTAAGATTTCCTGATCTTTTTCTATGAATATTTCTCCAAATTCTATACTTAACCATTTCTACTGCTATAGCTGTAGTTCAGATATGTATTATTTCTTGCTCAACACCCTCCAAACCATGTTCTTTTCTATTACCAGGGTTATGTATCTCACTGGTCTATTTATCAGTGTAAGATCTATGTCTTATTCATCATCAGTGTCTCTAGCACAGTGTCTGGGATGTAGAATTACCACTACAGAAAAGGTATATAATGTAGTAAGCATCTACTATAGTCTAGACACTATTCTAGATGCTCTGGAAATATCATGGAACAAAATTGGGAAAGATACCACCTTTCTGAAGCTTACATTCTAGTGGAGGACAACAGATAAGAAATAATAAAGAAAGTGAGTAAGGAAATTACTAGCATAGTAGCATGGAAAGGGACCTAGAAAAAAAGAAAAAAAAAAAACCAGATTGATGGGGATGAGAAATACCAGGGGAGGGCAAGCTGGAAATAAGGTGGACAGGGTAGGTCTTACTGAGATGACATCTTAGTAAAAGCTCAAAAGAAATGAGGGAGTTACCGATGCATTTATTAGGAATAAAAAGTTTCAGGCAGAAGGAACAGCCAGTTCACAAGTCCTAATGATGAGAACATGCATAATATATTCAAGAAACAGTAAGAAAGCCAAGGTTAGAAGGAAGTTACAAGGGGAACATAAGTAAAAGATGAAATCAGGGAGCTAATAAATATTTGGGGCCACTGTGAGGGCTTATTCTTTCCACTCTGGGTGATAACGTTGAATAAAAAAACGACAAAGCTCCTTACCAAAGAAATGGGTCTGCAAAGCTAAAATTATTCATCCAAATAAGAGAGAGAAGGTAAATGATGGCTTCCTAAACTGTCAGCTAGTTCAGTGTGTCTAATAAAATATCCATATTTAAAAATATTGTTTTATATGTATAATGATAGATTGCTTCAATGGGTCTTTAAATTTGGATTAACTGAATAAGAATCAACAACCTTTTCGACTGCACCGATTGGGAAGCTGACCACAGGCATGTTTCTGACACTGCGGTGCGCTCGCTGAGCACAGTTGTTCAAGCTGCCTTGAGCAACAAGGGTTTTGAATATGCCTAGTAGTCTGGAAGGAAAAACAGCACCAAATGCTTGTTAACCTCTATAAGAAGCACTCTTTCCATCAAGACACAAAATCTGTAAACTGCTGCTGTAAATCATGTGTGAATGGTGAAGGTAGATTCTGGAAAGTGAAGCAAACTTCTACAATTTAGTCTGTGAGAAGTAGCACATGATTTTGAAATTACCTTTGAAGGCTGATTTTGCTACAAAGTCCTGATGCTGTAGTTTTAGTTCTGTGGTTTAGAGAACTTTGATACTGCTAGAAAGCTTCAGTTTTGCGGGTGGAAGGATGTGAGCCCTCTACAACCCCATCAGTGACCGGATGCACAGGGAAAAGACCTTATCTGGAGACCGTAGCTTCACCACACCCCCTTAGAAGGCCTCAGGTGACCTCCTCTGCCTTAGACAGGCATCCAAGGAAGCAGCTGTGGAATAAAAAAATATGTCCACTGAGTAAGGAAGCCTCCCATACATGGACTGCTTTCCATTATGTATCAAAGCTAAAATTTAATCTGATCTCTCCCAATATATCTCTAGATATTATTTTTCCAAAGCTAAAAACATATCAGATAAATGGATTCTCTTCAATATGTTTTTTTTTTTTTTGAAACATCAATCTCTACAGGTATAAAAAATAAATCCAGGGATGTATGTTTTCAGCTACAACATGGCCTGAGCTTGCAAGTTGTCACTCCCACTCTTAAAGAAAGAAAACTGTAACAAACTCAAAATCAATTACTTTCCTTGGATTCTGAAAACTGTGGTTGCAGGGCAAATACCCACCCCTAAGTCTGGAGAGTCACAGCCACTATCTGCTTACCTGGAGCAGAAGCTCCTGGCACCATAAAGTGACAGGAACACTTAAATGGTAATTTTAACAAATTTCTGGAGGCTGAGTATAAACTTGCATGACAGTGAGAAACTCCAGGGGTGTCAGATTTAGGGGACCGCGTATTTATTGAATTTTATCTCCAGGAAATACACTAGCATCTTATAGTGAAAAATCAAGAGAGATACTCTCCTGACTCTGGCAGGAGGAGGAAGAGGGTAATATGAAATATGCCCAGAGTATTCTTCATAAGAATAGCTCACTCTCCAGGAGAAAAGTCTTTGCCAGAGGTTTATTCTACCTGGAGGAGGGGCATCTCTCCCAATTCTGCTTACTTTATCCTTCCTGTCTCACCTAAAGGGGAAAAGCAACACTTTTGGAGCCATGCTTGCGAAGGTCACAACCTAGGGAAAAAGGCCCACTAAAAAACGGATATTTAATCAAAACGCTATACAGTACTTCCCTTACCCCACACTTTACCATCACACACAGAGCTCCAGTATAACAGTGGATTACAGTGGAAAAGGTAGCAAGACCCAGACTCTAAGACGGAGAAGGGTAAACTCAAGAAGGGACACAAAAACCAAGGATGCGAGGGAAATTTAAAGCCTATCTCACCTACAGCTACCACAAACATTTAATACAGCTCACCTCCTAGCCACATTAATATAAATCTTCCCAATAAAGACCTGTTTACCTTAGTTCCCTTACACCATGAAACATGTCCAGCTACCAAAAAACTACCATGCATACCAAAAAAAACAATTCTGAAGAGACAAATCATCAGACTGCGGCTTAGATATGACACAGGTATTGGATTTATGAAACAGAATTCTAAATAACTACGATCAAGTTGCAAAGCTCTAATGGAGCTTACAGTGAAATATTTTAAGTATTGCAAGAAAAAAACAACAACCTAGAACTCTATATCCACGAAAATCCTCCTCAAATGTGAGAGAGAAATAAAGACATCTCTGGAAAACAAAGACTGAAGAAATTCTATACTACCAGACCTTCCCTGCAAAAATGTTCAAGGACGTTCTTCAGGTAGAAAAACAACAACACACTAACAGTTCAGAAACCCAGACCTACACAAAGAAAGGAAGGGCTATGGTAAAGCAATAAATTAAGGTAAAATAAAATCTATCGTTTTTTCTCATTCTCCCTAGATGTAAAAGATAACTGCTTACAGTAGTAATAGCAACAATGCATTTGTGTGATTATACATAGGACTGAGTGTATAAATGGCAGAAATATTATGAGACACAGGAGGGAAGAATTGGGAGTAATCATTTATCATTTAACTACACTACCCATGAAGCAGGATAGTTTTAATTGAAGACAGATTGGTTACAAAGTGTAATGGATGCCCTAAGATAACCAGTAAAAGATGTTTCAAAGCAGTATAATTGGTATGCTAAGAGAGAAGATAAAATCAAATGTCAATGTAAAAAAAAATTACAGTAAGAAAGTAATTAGTAATGATCTGTAATAAATTCTCAGTTGCAAACCACAAAAGCTGACTATGTCTGGTCAATCAAAAACAAACAAAAACTATTTTATTGAGTTTATTGGGTAAACATTAGGCAGGAGGTCTGGAGAAGCAGATTTAACACTAAACTTTCAAAAATAAGCCTCTGAGTCACTCCACAGAAGGAGCCATGAGAAAATCACTGCCACTAACTACTAATCACTGCTCCTATTACCAGCTAGAGATATTACAGATTTCTCTATTTGTTGCAAAGAACCCGATTTTATAGCAGGTGCTCCTAGTGCAAGCCAGAATGCCATCCCTGCCCTAGGACCCACGCCAGACACTCACCACCATCACCCAAGCCTCAGGTGTCTGCCATCATCCTCCCCCCACCCCCTCACACAAAGACTGCACAGCACATCCTTCCTCAAACTGCTTACTTCCAAATTGGATTCTCCTGCTGGCACACGTGATTGGTGGGGATTAGGACCCGTGTCTGGGCTCCAGCTGCAACAGAAGATGGGAACACTTTCTGGCTTCTACAAGTGAAGGTAAGACTCATGAAAGAGAAAGCTTTCCAGACACATAAGGCTATATTGGAAAGTTCTAGACAGCAAGAAACCAGGTAGCTGAAAGATCCTTGTACATTTCAAATTTATATCACTGCCCATTGTTTTGAAAGCTGGTAGCTTCCAGGGTGAAACCTGAAACTGACCTCAGGACACAGAGGGCAAGGAGAGGCCAAAGGAAGGAGACCATTCCAGATTGGTGGGTGGTAGATGTAAAAGCCAAGAAACTTGGGGCGCCTGAGTGGCTCAGTTGGTTAAGCGTCTGCCTTCTGCTCGGGTCATGATCACGGGGTCCTGGGATTGAGCCCCGCATCGGGCTCCCTGCTCAGCGGGGAGCCTGCTTCTCCCTCTCCCACCCCCCCACCCCCCCCCCCGCTTGTGCTCTTTCTCTTTCTCGCTCTCAAATAAATAAATAAATAAATAGCCAAGAAACTTACCAGCCAATACCTTAAGAGTTTATTTAGAGGCCTTATCTGGGTTCAGTCATGTGTACTTCCAGATCTCTCAGTAACACATTACTCTCTCAAAGCTGCACCCTTGAAAAGGTTCCTGTTCTCCCTGTGGGGATGGTGGGTAGAATGTACATTACAAGGATGGGGGAGGGGATGAGGAACTTTCTATTGCCCTGGTTTAGCTCGAAGATCAAACAGAGGTCACGTCCTCTCAATGATCTTCTCCAACACTGTCAGACATTCTAAAATATGATGATCCCATTTCTTAAAGAAAAAGAATATAATAGGGCGCCTGGGTGGCTCAGTCAATTAAGCATCTGCCTTCGGCTCAGGTCACGATCCCGGGGTCCTGGGATCCAGCCCCACATTGGGCTCCTTGCTCAGCAGAAAGCCTGCTTCTCCCTCTCCCTCTGCCTCTCCCCCTGCTTGTGCGCTCTCTCTCTCTGTCAAATAAATAAATAAAATCTTAAAAGAAAATAATAATACCCAATGTCTTCACACAAGATTACATAAGGAATGAAAAAAAACATTTGTGTTTATACAAAACTCATGATGATTACCGTGTAAAGAAAGACCATCCCGGGGCGTCTGGGTGGCTCAGTTGGTTAAGCGACTGCCTTCGGCTCATGGAGTCCCAGGATCCAGCCGCACATCGGGCTCCCTGCTCAGCAGGGACTCTGGTTCTCCCTCTGACCCTGCCCCCTCTCATGTTCTCTCTCTCAAATAAATAAATAAAATCTAAAAAAAAAAGAAAAGAAAGACCATCCTTAGGTTATCTTTAACCAGCACAATGACTTAAAGTTAGGGCAGAGTGGATACACTGAAGCATAGCACCCAATTGCCAAAGTACTAAAAAGTATGAAATAATTCCTTGTTCAGCTTTCTAGACCAAATTTTTCATTGTGTATAAATCTATATGCATTGAACCTTTAACTTGCAAAAAATATTTCAAGAGTGAAACAACATACTAAGTATGAAGAGTTGATGAATATACAGGAAAACATTACATCTATCTAAAAAATGAGGGTTATTTTCTTAGTCACACAATTCAAACTGCTATTTTTGTTTCTTAAATAGAAATATATTGGTCTCAAAAATTTCATGCAGCTTTGAAAAGGGCTTAATTTATAATTAGGGATTATTTTCTGGTTTGGAAGAACCTGTTTCAAAAATATAAAGCATCAGAGATTGGCATGAAAAATAAGGTTAATTGAGATATTTCTGTGTAAGCTGTAACTAGTTGAAGAAGCTGAAGCCTAAGTAATAATAGATATTTATCTATGTGTTATGATATCCTTATATAAACAAAATCTAGTAATTCTTCATATCATTGCAATATGCCACAGTAGAGCATATATCCTTATTTTCTGATGAAAATACAGCAGGAAACAAGGAATAAAATGAAAAACTGGAAGAATTTCAAATCCATTGTGTTTCTTAAAAAGATATTAATGTATAATGTATAATATATATTTGCCTATCCCAACTGTAATGCCATAATTCAAAGATAGATTGATCCTAAATTTATAAATTTACCAGATGTGTATGTCAAGGCCCATAAATATGTTTTGATATAAACTAGCCTGTTTTTCCCTATCTGTAACATCATTAAAATTTCTGATCTATAAGTATTAGTTTAACCGAGCTGTATTCAGAGTGATCTATATCATGCCAAACTGACAGTCCTCAAAGTCTCCAAAAATGAGAATTTCCTGCACTAAACTAACTTGATATGTGAGCAGTATAAAAATAAAAATTATGGAAGTAAACTATAAAAAACAGAAAATAGGATTTTGATACTGTTAGCAAAGGAACTTATATTATGGCAAGCCAAATTTTCCAAAGTGCATAAAACAGTTTCTAGAAATAAATTAGGTGCACTGGGAAGCTACATTAACTCTTTCTGCACACAGGAGTCCCATTTGTTGCCAGGAGACATGGATGCAGGATGGCTTGCCCACGTAAAAGTGCTAGGGGAAAACATTGATTCTTACCATTAAACCACTGACTTTCTATTATGGCATTTCTCTGGAGCAGATCTTCAATCTGCCATGTTGACAGTTTTTGATGCATTATATTTTGTCTGATTATGAAAACTTTTGGTTATCTAAAAGTTCAGAAAGTCATTAAAAAATTCATAGTGATCAGAAAAACTTGAAAATAGACATGAGATAAAATTCCGGAAGACCTGATTAATTACTCAAAATACAAGAAGGTTGAAGGCAATTTTAAAAGTTATAAAATACTTGAGGGTTGTAGCAGATAGGTGATATTCTGCACAAAAATAGTAATTAGCTGTTCTATATCTCAACTGAGGATAAAAAAAGAAAAAATATATATATTATCTTGACAGTAACACAAGAGGTTTGGTTTAAAAATAAGTAAAAAATTTTCTGACAATGTTTTTATGAAACTGTTGTTGTTTTCCTCTCATTACAAAAGATATATATAGTCTATGCAGGAAGATTTTAAAGTGCAAAAATAAAATCAAGGAATAAAACCATACATAATCCTATTACCCAAGGATAACCACTGACAAAATGAGACATGGGTGTATATATTTTCAAGTATATATGGGTGTATACGCATACATTTGTAATATTTTGGACATGATATTTTCATGGGATATATCTTTAAATCAGTAAATATTCTTCTACAATATGATTTTTAATTTAATCATGTCTCACGCATGTGCCATAAGTTATATAATATGTCACATATCTCCTTTTGTCCATTTATAATTTTGCTATCATTTTTAATATTATGACGAATAATCTTGCACAGTAATCTCTGTGCACATATTGACTTTTTCTTAGTATAAACTCATAGAATATGCAAATTTGAAGGGCATAAACATTTTATGTTGTGAAACTACTCTTCAAAATGATTGTTTCAATTTAACTCCTAACAGCAAATATGTGAGTATCCTTGGTCTACATGGGTTTGTTATTTCTTTCATCTTTGTTTTACTTCGTAATATTTTCATTATTGTTTTAACTCTCTTTAATGAACTGCCTGTCTATTTTTCCTTTAGGTGCACTGGTCTTATTCTTAGGATTTTGTAAGTGTTCTCTATATATTTAGAGTTTCCTAATTTATAGCTTACTTTTTCCTTTGTCATTTTAATACATCGGTTTTTTTATCTTTATGACTCCCTTCTCTTTTTTATTCCTTTAGCAAAATCATCTCTAAGCCTATGTTTTAATTAATATCCAACTACATTTTCTTCAAGTAACCTTATTCTTTTTAACATTTAATCATCATTGTGTCGAGAGGCAGGAAGTTCTAACTTCACATTTCTGAATAGTTAACCAAATATATTCACTTATTGAGTAACCCATATTTGTTCTGCTAAATTCAATTTCAATCCAAGAATATCTCCAAAATACTTCCATGGACATGGGTCTATTTCTGAGCTTTGCATTTTATTCTATTTCTCTTTTTGCCACTACCATATTATTTCAATAACTAGGTTTTGGGATACATTTTAATACCTAGTAGCTCATGTTAGCTCCATTATCTGTTGTTTTTATTTTTCTAAACTCACTTGGATTGCATGTGCCTCATGTGACTTTAGTTCCAAAAGTTTAATTCATTTAGTATTTTAATTGCAGTTGAACTAGGAAAATGTATCAGCTTGGGTGTCAGTTCATACTTCAACATATCTTCTTTACACCCAACATATAATAGATTAAAACATATATAGATTAAAAAATTGAAAGACAACTGAAAATACATAACAAGAACAGCTGAAGCTAAGGTTTTGCTCCACTTTGGGCCCAGGTTAGCCCTGATGAGTCAAAAACAACCAAAATGCCCCATTTGGGATCAGAGTCTGAAGATAGGTTTGTAGCTTGAAGTCAGCAGCATAGTAAGTTAAAAAGACAAAAAAGCTTGCCTTCAATGAAATTTCCTGTACCACGTGTTATGGATTGAATTATGTTCCTCCCAAATTCATATGGTGAAGTCCTAACACCCAGTACCTTGGAATATGACTTTATTTGGAGATAGAGTCTTTATAGAGGCAATCAAGTTAAATGAGATCATTAAAGTGAGGTGCCCTCTAATGCAATATGACTGGTGTCCTTATAAAAAGGAGAAATTTGGAGACACATGCACAAAGGGAGAACACCATGTGCAGATGATGGCAGTGATGAGATGATGTTTCTAAAATCCATGGAATGTCAAAGATTGCCAGAAACCACCAGCAGCTAGAGGAGTGGCATGGAACAGATTCTTTCTTAGAGCTTTCATAAGGAAACAACCCTGCCAACACCTTGATTTCAGATTTCTAGAACCCAGAACTATGAGACAATAAACTTCTGTCATTTAATCCACCCAATTTGTGGTACTTAGTTACAACAGCCCTAGAAAGCTAACATACCATGACTTTATAGAAACCTGTGGCCCTACAGAAGTTTGAAGACAAACACATGGCCTAATGACCGGGAACTTAGCCAAGCCAGCCGAGTTTGGTGACTAGACCCATGGTGTCCCCAGGCCATGAAACAGTCGTTAGGAGACGTGACTCTGGCCTGAGGGTCAGTGGGAAGAGGGAGCAGGGAGAGCACATACAAAACTAAAAAAGAACAATCAGAACCTAAGGAGGCAGAAAGGAGAAAAGAAAATCAACACTCAAAATTAGTCCACAAACTAAAACTCTGAAACACTAAACAACCAAAAGCTAATAAAGATAGATAACAGAATTTAAAATTCAGTACATGAAATCAGCTCAACTGAAAATAATTTATGAAACAGTGTGACAAAGATTTTAAAATAACTCAATGAGATAAAGCTCAACAAGATAAAAATAAAACTAAAATCCTTCAAAAATCAGCATGTAATGAAGACACATAAAGGATATAAAAATTTAGAAATCTTAAATATGAATACTAACCATTGAATTAAAAAACTCCATAAGAGATAAACTCTAACCCAGACTCAATTGAAGAGAGAAGAAACACAGCGATAATATAGGTATCCAAAACTCAATTCATAAAGAGTTTTAAAAATATTAAGACATATGGATAAAAGATTGAAAGACTGCAAAGTAGGTTCAATCACAGTTTCAGAAGAACAGAGAGAATGTCAGAGAAACCATACTTGACAAGAGTAGAATTGAGAATTTTCCAGAATTTAAAAAGCACAACCTCTCAGATCAAATGTTTCCTGCAAAAACTGAATGGTATATAAATATAAACTCAGACTTAGGCACAGCATTATAAAACTACAGCTCATCAAAGATTTTTTTTTTAATTCTTAACATTTACCAGAGGGAAAAAACAGATTGCCTACAAAGGATTGTAAATTAGCCTAAAGCTGACTTCTCAACTGCAATAATAAAAACTAAAAAATAATAGAACAATATCTTCAAAGTACTAAGGGAAAAGAACACGATGTTACACTCATCTAAATAATGGTCTTAGAGCAAAGGCAAAACAAAGACGTTTCAAACACACAAAGACTAGGTAAGAGAGTTTAGAGCTCATAGAGCCTTCTTCAAATATGTTTTTAATAATGTAAGCCCAGAGGGATAATGAGACTAAAACAATATCAATAAGTGAAAACAGTGATAAAAATATGTTAGAAAACTTAATTAGTAGTTGATAGTAAAACTAATAACAGTTTTTTGATAAAAGTAACTCTCCAGAAAACAGTATATAAAGGAATTTTAAACAGCAGATTAAGGCATCCTAAAGTCCTTGTTATGTTATGTTTAGGATATAGAAGCACTAATTAATTATAGATTTGTAATAATAAATTGTATAACTAACTGGATGTTTTTTAATTGATAGAAATTACTATAGGAAATAAAACTCAATTTATACTTCAAAATTAGTAGAAAGGGGAAATGGAAATATAGAAAAAATTAACAACTCAATAGAATACAAAGGAGACAGAATTAAACAAAGAAAGATTATAGACAATTGACTATAAGTTGGAAGAAATAAATATGAATACATCAATGATCACAAATGTAATTTAGTTATTCTCATCGTTTAAAAGCCACAGATTATCAGATTGAAAGAGAATTTCTGCTTTCAAGAAGAAAACCTGGGGCGCCTGGCTGGCTTAGTCAGTAGAGCATGTGACTCTTGATCTCAGCATTGTGAGCTCAAGCCCCATGTTGGGCATTGAGCTTATTTTAAAAAACATAAAACAAAAAAATAAAATAAAAAGCTCATCTTTAAAAAAAAGTAGAAGAGAACCTTAAAAAATTATTTAGAAGGTAAGATTAAGATTATAATGGAATGGAAACAAGATCAATTATGCAGATACTAATCAAAGGAAATGTGGTATAGTAATATTAACATAGGGCAAGTTAGACTTTGAAGGTAAAAGACATTACTAGTAATAAATACCAGAGAAGTAGGGTGATATGACAAAAGGTGATGGATGACTATTTTAGATTGGGGCCTCTGTCATGCAGTGATATATAAGCTCAGACCGGAATTGTGAGAAGAGTCAGTCATATAAAGATCTGAGCACTGAGCATTACAGGCAAGGGGAAGAAATGGCACAGGGGTCCAAAGTGGGATGAGTTTAGTGTGTTGGAGGAGTCAACCGGAGACAGTGTGACCAGGTCATCAGGGGAGGAAGAGTAGCAAATGATGAGTTTGGAGTACATCATGCTGGCCTTCATAAGCTATGGTAAGAATTTGTCCAAGTGTCAGGAAAACATTGATGAATTTTAAACTGGAACGTGACATATTCTAACTTGCATTTTCCAAAACATCATTATAACTGATGTCTGAAGCAAGGAGTAAGAGTATAGGCAGGACAAACATTTAGGGAGCTATTCAATAATCTCAAAGAAATGCAGCAGTAACAACATTTTTTCCTTCAGTTCCACAATTGTACATATTCCATCAAGGTTCTGTCCTAACTCCATATTCTTCTCTTTTCTTTTCATTATCCATTTCCATAATTTAAATTACCAGCTTTACATAGATGAATCCTGAATAACTTTATCCTTTCCCAAGACACAATTCTTCATTATCCATTCCCTTCTGGCATTTCCAACTGGATAGCCTGTGAGCATCTCAAACTCTAAGGTACAGCTGATCAACTTCACCATAACTAGCCAGCAGCAAAACCATATTATCACCATCACTGTTCTCTAATCATCCAGTGTTGAATCCTAAGCATCAATTCTGAGCTTCACTCCTATTTGTTCTTTTTTTTTTTTACAAGTGTTTTCTTTTTTTTTTAAAAAGATTTTATTTATTTATTGGAGAGAGAGAATGAGAGAGAGAGACATGAGCGGGGGTGGGGTGGGATCAAAGGGAGAAGCAGACTCCCTGCTGAGCAGGGAGCCTGATGCGGGACTTGATCCTGGGATTCCAGGATCATGACCTGAGCCAAAGGCAGTCGCTTAACCAACTGAGCCACCCAGGCACCCTCTATTTGTTCTTTATAACAGTCAGATTACGATTCCCAGTTGTCTACTTCTATAATATCTCTTCTGCTCTCTACCCCTTATATTTCCAGGGCCATCACTTATTTAGCTCCTCATTTCATCTCTGTTCTAGGCAGGATTTGGGGCCCATAATCTTCATCCCCTGGTGCTAGAACCTTTACATCTTGTGGCACAATCGACTTTGCAGATGGAATTAAGGTGGCTAATATGCTGCCCTTACAAGAGAGGTTATCTTGATTATCCATGTGGGCCCAACATAATCAGCGGGCCCTCAGAAGTGAGAGAGGAAGGCAAAAGAGTCTGTTAAAGAGATTTGACAGATAAGAAGCAGGAGAGATTCAAAGCATGAGAGGGACTTGACCTCCTTTTGAAGATAAAGCCAGAAACGCAGGTGGCCTCCAGAAGATCGGAATGACTCCCTGACCAACAGCCAGCAAGGACAAAAGGACCTCAGTCTTACAACTGCAAGGACTAGCATTCTGCCAATAACCTGAAGGAACCTAGGAGGAGATTTTACCCCAGAGCCTCCAGAAAATACTGCAGCCCTGATGACACTATGCTTTTGACCAGTGGAACCTAGAGCAAAAGAACAAGCTGTACCTACAGAACTCCTGACCTGCAGAATTGTGAGATAACAAATGTTACGTTGCTTTAGGCTGCTAGATTTGTAGTAATACGTTCTAGCAGCAAAAGAAAACTAATACGATCTCCCAGCTATTTTCCTTGTCTTTACACTCCTCTGCCTTTAAGTCCATTTTCCCCATCAGTTCACACACACACACACACACACACACACACACACACACACCATCTTAACGTGCCACAGTTCTGCTCAGAACTTTAAATATTTTTTGTCTATATTTATTATTTATTCTCAGCCCCAGTCAAGGCCATCTGCAGTGTGATGGCAACTCTTCCTTCTATTCTTCATTCTGCCAAGGATACATATTAGAACCAGTTAAAGAAAAAGACATAGAGGGCAGAAGTTCCAAATGCAAAGCTTCAGACATCCTCAGGGTGAGTTAACCTTCTGGCATTGATGTGTGACAATACACACAGAGAATTGGCAAGCCAGGAAGCTCCCTGGAGATTCAGTGTCCAGGGTTTTTTATTTAGGCATCATTATGTAAGCAGAATAGATTGAATTGCCCATGTGGTTGAACTTGATCTCCAGCACCCTTTCCCTCTCTGAAGACCAGGCTAATATTATGTGGCCCCAAGTCCCAACCCTCTAATCATATACTGTAGTGGGTCTTTCTGATGTGGCAAGCCCACATCCTAAGTCATCTTGTTAGCATAAGCTATTGAGAGGCCTACCATGAGTACTTCTTAGCATAAACTGTCAGGAGCAATCTATGGAAGCACGATGAATAACAACGACCCTCATCTCTCCAAGAGTTTAGAGATTACTTCTCTTTTGGCACCAAATTCCTTACTACACACTCTCCCACCACTCTACTGCATCCTATATCCCACAAAACTGAGGTATTCAATGCTCCCCAGTCTCCGAGTTTCCTAACACCTGTCTTTGACTTGTGCCATTCCTCCATTTGGAGTGGCCTCCCTCTAATGTCATTCCTGAAAAAAAAAATTATGGATCCTTCAAGACCTAGATAAAGTGCAAGATTCTTCATCAATCTTTGTTTCTAACGCTAGCAGCCAGAAGCAATGCTCTCTTCTGTGAATCCCTATCACGTTTCGCTGGCCATCTATAAGTGGCTTTCCCCTTCTTTTTCTTTATTTCAGTGAACTCTGAACTTCTTTTATTCCAACCCTTCTTCACCCACCTTGTTATTATACTGTGAGCCTTTCAAGGGTAGGGAGCTTTGTCTTATTCATTTACTTCCTAAATAGTAGCTGCATAATATATAGATTTTTTTTTTTTTTTAAGATTTTATTTATTTATTTGAGAGAGAGAGAATGAGAGAGAGCACATGAGGGGGCAGGGTCAGAGGGAGAAGCAGACTCCCTGCAGAGCAGGGAGCCCGATGCGGGACTCGATCCAGGGACTCCAGGATCATGACCTGAGCCGAAGGCAGTCGCTTAACCAACTGAGCCACCCAGGCGCCCAATATATAGATGTTGAATGGTATCCATCACACAGATAGTGCTTGGGAGCCATGCCATTCTGAGGTTCTAGTGCTGCTAAGATAATCCATCGTTGAATGGAGCAAGTCAGACAACTGTCATCTCTAGAGGTGGGACTAGAAGGTGTGGGTCCAGGCATGGTGTCGCAAAAAGTGGTGCTGAAAAGTCTGAAGAAAGACACTTCCATTGGAAATTGCTATCATGATGGTTTCGCTCCTGTACTGAGGTGTACCAAAAATGTGATGTCAGTAGCAGTGGTTCGTGTGTGTGTGTGTGTATGTGTGTGTGTGTGTGTGTGTGTGTGTGTGTGTGATGGAGAAAGGGAGAAGAAAAATAAAAAATATGCTTATCCAATAGGATATATCTTAGATATATCTTAGGATATTCTTTTTTTATAACTTTTTTTTATTACGTTATGTTAATCAGCATACATTACATCATTAGTTTTTGATGTAGTGTTCCATGATTCACTGTTTGCATATAACACCCAGTGCTCCATTCAGTATGTGCCCTCTTTTTTTTTTTTTTTTTTAAGATTTTATTTATTTATTTGAGAGAGAGAATGAGACAGAGAGAGAGAGCATGAGAGATGGGAGGATCAGAGGGAGAAGCAGACTCCCTGCTGAGCAGGGAGTCCGATGCGGGACTCGATCCCGGGACTCCAGGATCATGACCTGAGCCGAAGGCAGTCGCTTAACCAACTGAGCCACCCAGGCACCCCTAGTATGTGCCCTCTTTAATACCCATCACCAGGCTAACCCATCCCCCCACCCCCTCCCCTCTAGAACCCTCAGTTTGTTTCTCAGAGTCCATCGTCTCTCATGGTTTGTCTCCCCCTCCGATTCCCCCCCTTCATTTTTCCCTTCCTGCTATCTTTTTTTTTTTTTTTTTTTAACATATGATGTATTATTTGTTTCAGAGGTACAGGTCTGTGATTCAACAGTCTTGCACAATTCACAGCGCTCACCATAGCACACACCCATATGACCTCACTGATATGAGGAATTCTTAATATCTTAGGATATTCTGATAGCATGAAATTACTTCCAAATTATGTCAATGAACTTGCAAGGGAAAATAGTGTGAAAACAGTAGACATTTTCCAAGTGTAACAGCTTTACAGAACTAGGTGAATGCTATGGATAGTATGGCAAAGCCAGTGTCCTCCTTCCTCTCCTGCATCTGATTTTCTAACATGCTTGGCTGCAGCTACTTTTATAGGGGCATATTCTAGTCACTTCTTCTATAGGCCGTAGGGCCCAGTTCTACACGGAGCAGGGCAGATGTTAGGAACCGAAAGCAATCAGCAGACAGCATGGCGGGGCTTGTAGATATAATTTCAGAATAGCATTGTTTGTGAAAGCAAAAAAATAGAAATGTTCACCATAATTGGTGACTCACTAAACAAATTGTGACAAACCTATTAAATAGAAAACCGGGTATCATTTATAAGAGCAGCTAGGCTCTGTATCTGATAAAAACATTTTCCAAAATATATTGAGAAGTTTAAAGTTAGGCGAAGAACATTACGTTTAATAGTATACCCATTTGCGTCAACAATGTTTGATATACTTGCTTGTATGTCAAATATTTTGAACTATTCAAAATATGCTTTTAAAAATGATTCCCACTGCAAAGTAGGACTGTAACTGGGGACCACAGATCTTCCCCTTCTACTCTCTATACTGTTTTATTTCTGAGTGATGAACATGCATTATTTTATTTTTTAAAAGCCTTAGGTATTTTACAATCTTGCTTTATTCCACTGGCCCTTCAATTTTCATTTTACTCATTTATCCTGCTTTTGACTAATTTGCCTGTCAAAAATCCCCAGGGGAATTCTGCGGCAGCCGGGACGAAAACAAATTACTTAAGCATAATCTTATTCTACCTCTAAGTTGCCTATAATAATGGAAGTAAAAGGTGTGAAACTTATTAACATTGTATGTTTAAGATTAAAATCTTTTAGACAGAAATCCTTATAATTCCTTTAAACAGGTCCTTTCTAAGTCATATAAAAGTATTTGTTTTGACAGATAATTTTCTGTTCACCTTTTAAATCGACTCCATTCCTAACTTTTTTTTTCCTCTGAAATTATGGAAAATGGCCGCTGAAAAAGTTCACCTAACATTTTCCTCTTGAACAAACTGAAAGATTAATAGTTTTCACTTTTTTTTAAACAAGAGACTCAATTTAATTTAGATAACCTGGTATTATATTTCTCTCTGTGGAATTAATAGAACAAATGATCTTCCATTATATTTAGAATACCCTCTATATTTACTAATGCATGTCTTTATGATTAAAATTCATTTTCAGGAATAAATAAATAAATACATACATACATAAAATTCATCTTCAGGAAAAAAAGAAACCAAGACAAAGCATTTAATTACTTTAGGATTTTATCTGAACCCAATAGTACGTTTCTGCCATTTGGTGGGGAAAAAAGAATTCATCTTTTGTTATCGTGCATATGCATTTTATAACCTTTACACTTACTTTTCTTTCTCTGCTTTGCTAGTATGAATCAGATTTTATTAATGAGATTAGATGCTTATAGTGTGAACAAATTAGCCATAATCCTTAATAGTAGAGACTAGTCAACAGTACAAACGTACACTAAGGATTAAAATCTTTTTTCTTGGACAATTTTCAAAGTGAGAGAGTGAAAAGAAATTGACAAATGTTGAGTATCTCTATATTCCATTTGGCTCTTTTAAAAAATGTTATAACATAACCCTGAGGTATTTTAGCCCACCTCACAAGTGATGGCAAGAGGTGGAGGGACTCCTCCTCAACAGTACAGGGCTGCCAAAGCTATAGAGCACTTTTTCTCAAAATATGTTTTGTGGAACACTATTCATTTGTGGAATTCAGGAAAAGAGATTTCAAAGTGAATGTTTATATAGTGAACATGCCCAGCTCATTCCTACCTTGGCTCTTTGCACTTCCTCTTTTTTGCTTTCTGAAATTCTCCCATCTCAGAACTTTGTAGGGCTCTTTCAGTCTACCTAAAGAAGTCTTTCCTCACCAGTTAATCTCTACCATACCATTGTGCTTTATTTTCTCCTTAAAAGTTAACATTTTCTCAAAGTATCTTGCTGAGTGTTTGTGTATTTATTTTCTGACCCACTACCCCCCACCACAAGCCTTAACACTGGATTGTTAGATCCATGAAAGCAAGGAGCTATTCTGTCTTATTCACCCTATATCATCATACCTGGTATATAGAACTGTTGTTGAATTAATGACTTTGCATAACCCAGTGTCTCCCTAACACAATGCACATTGTGGATTAAGAGTTCTGAGCAGTATTACAGTAAGTGAATCTGCTTAATTTTGTTTAACCAAGTCTCTGCACGGTGTATTTGATCATTTTTTCCCTTGTGACGTCAACATCTCTTATAATTAGTATTCGATTTTAAAAATCCTTTGGTAAATGTTGCCACAGTGAAACCAAAAAGGACCCTTATTCCAAAATGCTCCTCACTTCATCTGCTAAAATTTCTATTCAAATGCAAATGTCAACCAGAAGGTTTCCTATAGGAAGCCTTTGTCAGCCATTAATACCACACTGAAATGGAGTCTGTCCCCTAAGAAAGCCTGGATGGTCCTAGGGGAAGATCCTGGAGGTAGGCCTCAGGAGGAGGCCCATGTAGGAGAGAAGACTGTGGGGAAGACTCTAACCCTCTAGGGGACAGAGGCCTGGGAGAAGCCCAAGAGGAACAGTATCACTGGTGAAAGGAGCTTACGCACATTTTCCTCCTCAACCAGCTCTTAATGGATTGATTACACAGTAATTTTTTTTAACTCCTCCAATTTAGTGCATATAAGTGAAAAGATATTAGGGTTCTCACCGGTTGGGTTATTGATTTGTTTGAATTAAGATTTTACTTTAGCTGGTTCCATGCTGGAGTCACAAAATCACCCACTTATCCATTTTACCTCACCAAGAAGAGAGTGAAAAGGGCATGCAGAGGCCACCATTGTTCTTATTAATAGCAATAGCACCAACAGCAATAACAAATCCTGAAATTATCTACTCTCCAGCTGGCTATTCATACATAGGATTTCATGTAATGCTTATTACAGTATCACAAAGATTTAACATGAAAAGATACTGAGACACAGAGAAGTCAAGTAACTTGGCCAACTTCAGGGTAGTTACTGGAGTACTCAGAATCTAAACTTACCAATGACTGACCCCAAATTACATTGTCTTTCTGTTCTGCCAAGTCCCCATGCTGTTTTCCTTTAATTAGTAAGAAATGAGAAGGAGAAAGATCATGACTCACTTCCAGGTAGTATCTACCTGACTCTTGCTGTGTCACTTGCTATGTGGTTGGTTGGTTGGATACCACACAGCCTAGAAATGGGGCCATGTCCTTGAGGACAAGTCAATGTAAAAGAGGAAAAGGAGAGAGCCATGCTGGGGTTAAGACCTAATAAACTACCCTGGTGTCCTTTACTTGATGCTTCAGAAATAAATCACAATATACTTATTTATCTAAATGGCTATTACGTGAGGGAAAAAGAAAATAAGTAATCTAGCTCCTTAAAGCCTTGTAAGCAGTAAGCAAGCTTGGGATGTGTCTGAGCTTAGACTTACCACCTATATACAAAGGGCATTATACAGAATTAACGTCAGATTCTTCATTTCCTTGTTTCTAAATTAGAATTTAAATGTATCTGCTTAATTTTGAGCCCCCTTACAAAATTTGATAGTATATTAAACAGGACAATTAAATTACATTGAGCTTAGAACAAAAATTTCAGTAAGTGATAAATATATAGGCATTCATGGAAAATTAGAGTAAGTTAGTTACTACAGTTAGTCAAGATTGCATCAAAAGAAAAAGAACAAATGGAAATATTTTGATTTATACAGAAATCATGATGAATCAGAGAAAATAGACAAGTTTATCTGCAAGGGTAAACTTTTTACTTGAACTGAATTTCAAGGAGGAATGAATATTTTAAATAGGTCCCTTATATAAAAGGTTTCTTAGCAAATTAATTAACAGAGTTTCCACTAGGAGTGAAGCCTAGAGCATAGCAGATTCCAAATTCTTTGTCCTTAATAGGTTCTAGAATGCTAGTCATGCATTGATTACCAAAGGATATTTTGGGCAACATTTGGAAAGCAAAGTAATAAACAGCTTTGGTCAATTCTCTTCTAAAGACCCTCTGAGAATAATTTCAACCCAAGCCATTTATTGGCTTTAATAATGAGAAAAGTGAGCTGGGAAATACCAGATGTTAATGAAAACCTGTTTAAAGCTCTGTCTTGAATGGGAGGTTGATCAGTTTATTCAAGTCCAATTTAGACTAGAGGCATGTTATTTAATAACTATCCAATATGCTTCCCTCCAAAATGCACTGTAGAAATATTCCGAACAACCTGTTCATTTTCTAAAATTATACTTGTTTATGGACAGCTTTGTGATAGCCCTTCCCCAGCCTCCATGATTTCTGGGGGGGAACGTGGATTATATAGGAAATTTTACAGATCCTGAGCTATTTTTGTTGGTGGTGATCTGAAGGAAATTGAATGATACTAGATAATCACAATGATGGTTTAAATTTGTGTAGTATTAACTAAATACAGGTAGTTTTTTGAGTATTATCTCATCTGGTATTTATAATTTAGATACACTCTGAACTGTGGTTCTTTGGCATTTTGAAATGTAGCCCTTTTTACCAATGAAAGTTGAGCTTTTGAGATTCCCAAGTGGTTGATTACTTATATCTATGTTTTCCACAAATACTTATTGGGCATTATGCTAAATTCTAAGAATATGGAATTAAACAAGACGGAATTTCAGCAGGACAGGCAAAAAATGAATTTCAAAAGTATTTCATAACGATTGTGATAAGTCATCACAGCGAAGATATACAGGAAGTTATGTTCATGATTAATGGGGGGATTTGACCCAATCTTGTAGATTAAGGAAGACATCCCCAGGGAGGTGATATTTTACATGAGCTTGGAAAGATAAGTAGGTATTAAGAAGTGCAAAGACTATTCCAGGTAAATGAGATAGCAAGTCTAAATGTCTTAAGGCAGGAAAAAGTAGTCCAAATTCCATGAACCAAGAATTTATTGAAAGCAGGTATGGCTGGAGTAAAACAGTATGGGTGTAGAAGGGCTGGAGGGGGCATAGGCTGTAGCATAATCAAGATAAGTAGTGACCATATCATGCAAAATCTTACTATAGATTTCCATCCATGTCCACATAACAGCAACAAATGCTTTTTAAGCACTTACTATGTGCCCAGGAGTGTTTTAAATACTTCACATGCTTTAAACTTCACAATAATCCCATGAAGCAGATACTGATATTGTTCTTATTTTACCAGCTGAACAAGCAGAGTGCAGAGAATTTTAGGTCTCTTGTCCAATATTACCCAGCTAAAAGATGAGCAAGTTGAGATATGACCCAGGTGGTCTTGCTCCAGAGCCTTCTCTCCTAACTCCATGCTGGGCATTGAAAAACCAACAAAGGCTTTGAGCAGGGAACAGACATATCCACCTACCCACCCTTACACTGGGGTTTATGGGTTCCTGTCAATGAAAAATATTGAATTCAAGCGATGTACAAAGCCCTGTAGTAGTACTTTGATATCTTTTATACTCATATACACGCTTAAAGAAGCAGCTCAAATACCAAGATCAAGGGAAGAGTGTGTAGATGTAAAGTTTACATGGAAATAAACTGTGACAAAGCCATTTTAATTAAAGTGGGATTTTGATAGGCATGGATTGGTGGGGAATATCAAAGACATAAAAATCATGATGAGGATATGAATCAATATTTTTATAGTCTCTCAATTTACCAAATGCTGTAATTTCATTGGATCCTCACAATAACTTGGTGATGCAGGAAGGACAGGGATCATTCCCACTTTATAGGTAAGGGGCCTGAAGGTAAGAAAGGATGAAGTACTGCTGCAAAGCTCACGTACCAGTGATGAAGCCTGATTCCTCTGCATGTCTGCTTTTATACAACGTTGTCTAGGTAGAAGAAAGAGCCTGTGGAGAACTATAAAAGAAGGAAATACAAAGTACTGTATGTAATAAATATAAGAAAACATTTGTACACTTTTCCCATAAACTAAAATCGAGTAAAAACAATGTTCTATTTTGTATTCTCCTCTAGTAAAAATACACTTAGAATATCTTTCACAGAGTTATTGTTATAATGCCTAGCTGCAATCCTGCCCTTACAAATGTATCTCTTGGTTTTTTGTATTTCCCTAATATACGCAAGTATTAGGAAATTATTAGAGATCGTTAGGAAGGAGTGATACTTTTTTAAATTGAAAGCTAAGTAAATTAATTGAGTTACTAAATACAATGAGTTGCCAGTGCTTGTTTTAACTTTTTATTTTTGTGTAGAAGTAACTAATTAGGGGCACCTGGGTGGCTCTGTCGGTTAAGCATCTGCCTTCAGCTCAGGTCATGATCTCAGGGTTCTGGGATCAAGCCCCATGTCGGGCTCTTTGCTCAGCGGGGAGCCTGCTTCTCCCTCTCCCTCTGCCGCTCCCCCTGCTTGTTCTCTCTCACTCTCTCCCTCTGTCAAATATATAAATAAAATCTTAAAAAAAAAGAAGTAACTAATTATTTGAGAGTCTCAAGAAGAATTGTGTAGTTATCCAAATGTCTTTTTTTTCTACCATGACTCATATTATAAAAGGAAAGGGCAGTCAGTCTTGAATTGTGACACTTGGGCCAATTTGCTAGTAAAGACAGGAAGTTAGATGCTGCTGGACTGGGCCAATGTCAGCATTAGGATGTTACTCTGTGTGTGGGGGGGGGGGTGTGTGGGGTGTGTGTGTGTGCGTGTAATTTCTTCTCTACCTGAGCTTCCGATGTGCAGAGTGCGCAAAGTGACATCTCTGCTTTGGACTTGACAAATCCCAATTTTGGTCACAAGTTCTGATATCTCAGGGTTATGAACCCTATGAATAAAATCAATTAAAGGATATACAAATGCCCCCTTTGAATTATTGTTCATTTTGGCCAACCTTCTTTTCCTTCATTAGTCCTAGGCATAAAGCCAACATGAGATTTATTTCTCACTCATGGCCTCTCTTTTCTAGATTGTCTTTCTATTATTTATGGACAGTAAAACTAATGCCTGGGCAAATGTTGAATTCCACTTAAACCCTTATTCACCTAGAGTAACAGATGATTGAGTTATCTGACAGCTTCAGCACACATTTCAAATGAGATTATGACAACTGACTTGGGTTGAAATAACTTTCAAGGTCCAAGATGGAGCCACTCCTGCCAGGGCACCACATCAACAAACTGAAACTTGGATAACTCTCCAGTCCCTGTAAACACTCCGCTTGACCAGAAATGTAGGATATCCAGTCAGCCGTGCCCAAATGCCAAGCCAACTCTGGGCCTTCTCACTCCAGTAAGGTGGACTATGTGGCCCCAGACAAATAGACATTTTCTATTTTTGTCCTTTTTGTTCTTCATTCTTTATCCTCCAAAAGCTTCCTGCCTTCTGCCTCATTTTGCAGGTCTCCACAAGAGACTGTCAAATTCATGAAGTGTTAAAATTTGTGTGTATCATCTAAATTGTTGACTTTAACCGTTTTTTAACAGTTTTGGGCAACAAAGAGTGGGATTCCAGGCTGATGGCTAATAGCCTAAGCATGAAACACACCTACTGAACCCTTTGAGTTCACTCTTCCTCTCCTCATTACTGAGAGCTGGGTAAGTCACTCAGATTTGAGCTCTGTTCCCTCACGTGCAGCTCTAGGAACTAAACAATCTTTATGAGAAAAGAAGTGTATGTATATATCAAAAAGGTTCTGGGGCCCTGTAAGGGTTCCAGGGTTTGTTAAAAATTCCAGAAAGTTTCTGAGGTCCTAGGGGTGCCTTGTGGCTCAGTCGTTTAAACATCCAACTCTGGTTTCCGCTCAGGTCATGATCTCAGGGTTGTGGGACTGAGCCCTGTGTTGGGCTCCATGCTCAGCGGGGAGTCTGCTTAAGATTCTCTCCCTCTCCTTCTGCCCCTCTCACACCCCGCTCACTCTCTCTCTCTCTAAAAGAAAAAATTAAAAAAAAAAAAAAAAGAAAAGAAAGTTTCTGGGATCCCAGAAAGTTTGCAGTATAGTTATATTTGGGAGTCCACATTGGCCAGCAGCTGTTAGAGGACTCACAAAACCTTGGGATAAGTCCACAGTGTAAGCTGTGGTGGAAGGGAAGAGAGGGGGCTCAGGAAAATAAACTAAGACAAGAAATTCAGACTGTTGGGGCGCCTGGGTGGCTCAGTCGTTAAGCATCTGCCTTTGGCTCAGGTCATGATCCCAGGGTCCTGGGATCGAGCCCCACATCGGGCTCCCTGCTTGGCGAGAAGCTTGCTTCTCCCTCTCCCACTCCCCCTGCTTGTGTTCCCTCTCTCGCTGTGTTTCTCTCTGTAAAATAAATAAATAAAATCTTAAAAAAAAAAGAAAGAAAGAAATTCAGACTGTTTTGACCATCAAAACCTAAATAGGCACAAGTCAGATTATTAAAAGCCCTCAAGGCATCTGCCACTATAAAGACATCTTGTGAAAATTAATAGATTTCTTGCTAATGGGAATCTGGGAACTCAAAGCCATAAAGTTGGTAGGCAGGCGTTATGCACTTAAAGGCTGGTGGAGCACTCATTACCTAACTGTAAGATTCTCATGCTAGGTTAAGTTGTCAAGGAGTGGGTGACACCATATTACCCTCCAACCTCAAGAAAACTTCCATACAGCAAGGTACACTGTAAAAAACACACGATCCCTGACCTGATGACACATCCCTTTTAGGTATTAATTTGTTTCCAAGGGATGGGAGGCTAGGATAAAGAAATGGGATCCTCAAAGTTTCAAAGAATTGAGTGTGGACAATTTGGCACACTTGCTTATTTTATGGCTAAGAACTGTGGTCCTGGAAGCTGCAGATATCTACAAAAATGGTAAAATCCTACTAAGACAACTAGAATTATAATGGCCATTATGGGGAACATTCCAATTAGGCAAGATTGTTCATTTAAGAAGGGCACTTTGAGAGCAAGGTTTCCCAAATCAAACAAACAGAATGGGATATCTATTTTAATTAGCATGCAGAGCCTCCAAAAGGCTTCAAGATTCCAAAATAGCTTCATTGAGAGGTTTGTTGCAGAAAGCTAATGAAAAATTAAAGACCCAAGAAGTACCTAAAACAAGACTGTAAGACTGATGTAGCTCCTGCTCTTCTCCTCTCTCCTCCTTTACCTGAGTACTCAGTCCATATGTCCTCTATCTGAATTGTCTTTACACTCTGAAGAGACAAGACTGTAAAAAAAAAAAAAAGCCCACCAGGTTATAGTGCCCTTACAACTGCAAAAGCTCCAAGGCCAGAAACCTAGAATACCTGGGCCTTCCCCTTTTGTACCCTTCTAGGGGTCTAGCCTCAAAACACTGGCCCAGAGAGCAGTGTCACCATGGCAATCAACTGGGACACTGGAAAAAAGATTGTCCTTAAAGGTTTTGTCAAATCCTTCCACACCAACTCAAAAGCCCCCATATCTAGCCTCTAAGTAGGGGCCCCATAGGGCCCCCTCCCAGGATTGATGGGACTCTGAGGGATTATCTGGTAAACTATTATCAGTTATTCCCTTAGACAAGGGGAACTAAAAATAAAGGTGATGGAAAACCTTGCCAAATTCTGATAGATACCAGAGCTACACTTTCTACTTTAAACCCCAATTGCTCTGGAGGCTATAGATGGGATCCTAAGAAAATTGTCAGAAGACAGCAAAAGGTGAGACTTCTTACCAAGGTCTGCTCTCTTGGAACTCTGTAGTGCTTGGTCAAGAAGGGAGGGAAGGTAAAATTTCTTTCCAAATTCCTTTCTAAATTCAGACTTTTGTGAATTTGATTTTGGGGTGCCCATTGGTTGCCAATCCTTTCTCTCCCAGGGACAGATACTGTCTTTTATGTTTCTTTCATTTTGTGTCCTGAGAACTTGGCTTGGCTTTCTGTCTGCCTGGGACATGTAGATTGTTGGTTCTTGCATTTGCAGGCAGCTCACTGTTGGGCTGGGGGCCAAAATATATGGCCAGGCAGAAATGTGGGTTGCATTCCATCTGTGGTTTAGGGTCCTAGTGGAGACCCTGTTTCCAGGTCTTAGGGGAATTGTCTGAGTCCTTTCTCTTGGCTTTCTTGGGAGTGGCTCTACATCTTGGGAGGGTAGTATCGTTTGGGGTTGTTTTTACTGTTTGTCACAGCTGAAGCTTGATAAGATATTTGAAATTTTTTTTTTTTTAATTTTTAGGTAGCTTTATGGTCAGAAGTTAGCCAAATTGGAAGCTGATATTCAGGGCCTGATAAAAAAAAAATTTTTTTAGGCCTTCTTCCTTAAGCTAAATGAAACTATGTATCCAATGTCTGTGTGGAGGAAACATTCCAAAGACAAACAACTCTGTCTAGAACATAGGAATCTTCTGATTTCTATCTTAGTTGAAGATCTCCCCAATATAAAGAAGCAAATTGGGAGCGCCTGGGTGGCTTAGTCATTTAAGCATCCAACTCCTGGTTTCAGCTCAGGGTCATGAGATCCCTCAGCTTGAGATTCTTTCCCTTTCTGCTTCTCTCTCTCTCTTAAATAAATAAATAAATAAATAAATAAATAAATAAATAAATTCTTTTTTTTTTTTTTAAGCAAATTGAAGATAATGTCATTGGATGGGTGGATCAATGCCTTAATATCATAAAGGTTACAACCCAGTTCTTTGAGGAACTAAAAACAGCTGTCCTATAAATGAAGACAACTGGTACAACTTGTCTTATGAGCTGAGTCTTTACAAAAACAAACAAAAAAAACCCACCTATCCTTTTTACAAATCCAAAAACCTCCCTATTCATCTCAAAATGCTGGTAGGCATTGTATGCCAGGTAAGTTTGCACTCTCTCCTGGACATTTCAAATATTATGTTTTGAGACTTGTTTTAATCCTATGGTGAATGTTGATATTTTTGTTTTAGCAGGCCATAAACACAATTTGGTTCCAGTCCCGTATTCAAATCTGTCATTTGTGAGTTATTATTTCAAAGTCATTTCTGTTTTCAAAGTCTTTGAAGTGTTTTTAGGATCTGTCCTATGTATTGGCCATTCCGAGATGTGAGCGATGGTCTATTGCTTACTATAATTCTCAGCCTCTGTGGTGGATTGTTTGAGATTGGATCCATGCATATGTAGTTTGGGGCTGAGCACAGAAATTCCTAGACAACTATATTGGGTCACTTTTCTCAGCTCAGTGATCTTCCTGGCACTTTGTTACCCTGTAGACTCTCCTTTTTAGGTTTTGGCCAAAAAGTTGGGCCTTTATTTAATTTCCTCTGCGATGTACTTCAACTGTACTCACGTCTGGAACCAAGGAAAAAAGGACAGAGAAAGAGGAAAACAGAGTTTCATTCTCACCCTTTTGGACCACAGCTCCTCTGAATAGAAAGAACCCTTCCTCTTCAGATTTTAGATGATTGCATGTCCTAGCTTCCCCTGTCACTGCCAGGGGACCCCTTTCCTACTCCTCAAATCTAAGCTAAAAGATTTCTCTGGGAACTTCTGTTCATGCAGAAGTCCATTTGTCAGTTCCGGATGCCTTGAATCCAGGCTAGTGCAAACAATTGGGGGGAATATGGTAAATTCACAGCTATTTCAGTGGTACTTTGATTCTGGTCTTCTTCCCCAATCCATCTGTTACTTTTAAGAGCTCTCAACCTGCTGTTCCATGCCTTCTGCCTTATTTTTGAAGCTACGTTCAGTAAGAGACAGAGGATGGGAGTGTGCTTTTCCCATCATACTCAGAACAGGCGCTCCCCTCATTAGCATTTTAAAAGTTCTAAGATGTCCTGCAAGAGACTACTTTAACTTTTTTTAACCCATATTTTCTCAAACGTATAAATCCTCAGAGCCCAGTTTTCACCTAATGTTTACTAACAGCTTACATGGTCGTTATTCCTCAGGAATACATTTTCAAAAGCACTGTCCTAAATCAAACCAATAATTTTTTTTAAATCCTTGAACTATTGTTAGTCTTTGTTTACTTAACTGCTGAAAAAATAGATACATGGAGATCATGTGATATTATCAACATATTCTGCCAGGTCTGTGTTTAGGAAAATAATGCCTTTAAATAGAGAGGCTAGAGGAGAGGGGAAAGATGGCGGAGGAGTAGGGGACCCTATTTCAACTGGTCCCCGGAATTGAGCTGGATATCCACCAGACCACTCTGAGCACCCACGAAACCAGCTGAGATGTAAGAAGATCTGGATCTCTACAAACAGAATATCGCAGGCAGTTGGTTTTGAGGTACGAAGTGGAGAGCCGTAATTCTGTGGGCAGATATCGGAGGATAAATGGTGGCGGGAGGGAGCCTGGCCGTGGGGATCCTACACCGCCAGTGAGCGACAGCCTCACGCAATGCTGATGGGGCACAGACTCACAGACCCATAGCAGCGGGGAAAGGACTTTAGGGCAGCCCCCGGGGTGGAAAACCAGACCGGCGGGGTCGCGCACACACGAACTGCAGCCCCCCCCGGATAGAAACCGGAACAACGGTCGCGCGCACGCGAACTGCAGCCGCCCCCCCCCCCCGGAAAGAAACGGGAGCGACGGTCGCGCACGCGAACTGCAGCCTCTGAGACGGAAACCCGGTGCCCCTGGGTCGCACCAGTGAACTGCAACCCCCGGGGTGGAAACCCCAAGCGGTGGAGTCGCCCACGCGCGCTAATTGGGAGCATCTGGGTTTTAGAAGCACAAAGGGCAGAGACGTGCCCCGACCTGGAGGCAGGACTGGGAGCGCTGCGGAGGGGCGCACAACCCAGGCCGCTGCAGTTTATAGCAGCACGGACAGAAACGGGGACAGTGTGGCCTGGAGAGCTCACTGAAGAACAGACTGAGGTCTCTCTGCTCTGAGGCAGAGGGTTGGAAACAGTCTCTTCTGCTCTGACTCGTGGAAGAGACGCAGAAAGCCTCCAGGGAAAGGCGCCAGAGAACAAAAGCCCCAAAGACTGATTCCCACTGAGCCCATCCCCCGCCACAGGGGCGCAGGGCAACTCCGCCCAAACAGGGTTGCCTGACTAACAGCGCAGCAGGCCCCTCCCGCAGAAGACAGGCTGGGGAAACAAGAGGCCAGCAACCCTAAGGTCCCAAGAAAACAGGTGCATCTTGCTTGGGTTCTGGTCAATAATTTCGACTCTATACATTCCCTCAAACACCCATCAACAGAATGACTGGGAGGAGGAGCCCCCAAAACAGAAAAGACTCAGAGATTATGACTTATGCTGCAGATTTACAAATGGATGCTGACATAACCAAGATGTCAGAGATGGAATTCAGGCTAGCAATTGTGAAGACAATGGCTAGAATGGAGAAATCAATTAATGGCAACATAGAGTCTCTAAGGGCAGAAATAAAAGGGGAATTGGCAGAACTTAAAAATGCTATCAATGAGATCCAATCCAATCTAGATAATCTAACAGCTAGGGTAACTGAGGCAGAAGAGAGAATAAGCGATCTGGAAGACAGTATAATATATAAAAAGGGAAAAGAGGAGGCCAGGGAAAAAGAACTCAGAATCCATGAAAATAGAATCAGAGAAATAAGTGACACCATGAGGCGTTCCAATGTCAGAATCATTGGAATCCCGGAGGGAGTGGAGAGAGAGAGAGAGGGCTAGAAGATGTATTTGAGCAAATCGTAGCTGAGAACTTCCCTAATCTGGAAAATGAAACAAACATTCGAGTCCTAGAGGCAGAGAGGACCCCTCCTAAGATCAAGGAAAACAGGCCAACACCCCGGCATGTAATAGTAAAACTTGCAAATCTTAGAACCAAGGAAACCATCTTAAGGGCAGTTAGGGGGAAGAGATTCTTTACATACAGAGGGAGGAACATCAGAATAATGTCAGACCTATCCACAGAGACCTGGCAAGCCAGAAAGGTCTGGCAAGACATATTCAGAGTACTAAAGGAGAAGAACATGCAGCCAAGAATACTTTATCCGGCAAGGCTTTCATTTAGAATGGATGGAGAGATGCAGAGCTTCCACGACCGGCAGAAGTTGAAAGAATATGTGACCACTAAGTCGGCCCTGCAAGAAATATTAAGGGGGGTTCTATAAAAGGAGAAAGACCCCAAGAGTGATCTATAGCAGAAATTTACAGGGACAATCTATAAAAACAACATCTTCATAGGCAACATGATGACAATTAATTCATACCTTTCAATAATCACTCTCAACGTGAATGGCCTAAATGCTCCCATAAAATGGCACAGGGTTGCAGATTGGATAAAAAGACAGGACCCATCCATATGCTGTCTACAAGAGACTCATTTTGAACGGGATGGAGATCTATCTTCCATGCCAGCGGACCTCAAAAGAAAGCTGGGGAAGCAATTCTTATATCAGACAAATTAGATTTTAAACTAAAGTCTGTAATAAGAGACACAGAAGGACACTATATCATTCTTAAAGGATCTATCCAACAAGAAGATCTAACAATTGTAAATATCTATGCCCCCAACATGGGAGCAGCCATATACATAAGCCAACTGTTAACCAAAATAAAGAGTCATATTGATAACAATACGTTAATTGTAGGAGACCTCAATACTCCACTCTCAGCAATGGACAGATCATCTAAGCAGAAAATCAAAAAGGAAACAAGAGCTTTGAATGACACATTGGACCAGATGGACCTCATAGATATTTACAGCACATTCCACCCTAAAACAACAGAATACTCATTCTTCTCGAGCGCACATGGAACTTTCTCCAGAACAGACCACATACTGGGTCACAAATCAGGTCTCAACCGATACCAAAAGATGGAGATTATTCCCTGCATATTCTCAGACCACAATGCTCTAAAACTGGAACTCAATCACAAGAAAAAATTTGGCAGAAATTCAAACACTTGGAAGCTAAAGACCACTCTGCTCAAGAATGTTTGGGTCAACCAAGAAATCAAAGAAGAACTTAAACAATTCATGGAAATCAATGAGAACGAAAACACATCGGTCCAAAACCTATGGGATACTGCAAAGGCGGTCCTAAGGGGGAAATACATAGCCATCCAAGCCTCACTCAAAAAAATAGAAAAATCTCGAATTCACCAACTAACTCTACACCTTAAAGAACTAGAGAAAAAGCAACAAACGATGCCTAAGCCACAGATTAGAAGAGAAATAATTAAAATTAGAGCATTAATCAATGAATTAGAAACCAGAAACACAGTAGATCAGATCAATGAAACTAGAAGTTGGTTCTTTGAAAGAATTAATAAGATTGATAAACCACTGGCCAGACTTATCCAAAAGAAGAGAGAAAGGACCCAAATCAATAAAATTATGAATGAAAGGGGAGAGATCACAACTAACACCAAGGAAATAGAAACAATTATTAGAAATTATTATCAAAACTATATGCCAATAAACTGAGCAATCTGGATGAAATGGAGGCCTTCCTGGAAACCTATAAGCTGCCAAGACTGAAACAGGAAGAAATTGACAACCTGAATAGGCCAATAACCAGTAACGAGATTGAAGCAGTGATCAAAAACCTCCCAAAAAACAAGAGTCCAGGGCCTGATGGATTCCCTGGGGAATTCTACCAAACATTCAAAGAAGAAATAATACCTATTCTACTGAAGCTGTTTCAAAAAATAGAAACAGAAGGAAAGCTTCCAGACTCATTCTATGAGGCCAACATTACCTTAATCCCCAAACCAGGCAAAGACCCCATCAAAAAGGAGAATCTCAGACTGATATCCCTGCTGAATATGGATTCCAAAATCCTCAACAAAATCCTAGCTAATAGGATCCAACAATACGTTAAAAGGATCATCCACCACGACCAAGTGGGATTTATCCCCGGGATGCAAGGGTGGTTCAACATTCGCAAATCAATCAATGTGATAGAACACATTAATAAGAGGAGGGAGAAGAACCATATGGTCCTCTCAATTGATGCAGAAAAAGCATTTGACAAAATACAACATCCTTTCCTGATTAAAACTCTCCAGAGTATAGGGATAGAGGGAATATTCCTCAAGCTCATAAAATCCATCTATGAAAAACCCACAGCGAATATCATCCTCAATGGGGAAAAGCTGAGAGCCTTTCCCTTAAGATCAGGAACACGTCAAGGGTGCCCACTCTCACCACTGTTGTTCAACATAGTACTAGAAGTCCCAGCAACAGCAATCAGACAACAAAAAGAAATAAAAGGTATTCAATTTGGCAAAGAAGAAGTCAAACTCTCTTTTTTCACAGACGACATGATATTTTATGTGGAAAACCCAAAAGACTCCATCCCCAAATTACTAGAACTCATCCAGCAATTCAGTAATGTGGCAGGATACAAAATCAATGCACAGAAATCAGTTGCTTTCTTATACACTAACAACGCAACTGTAGAAAGAGAAATTAGAGAAACGATTCCATTTACAATAGCACCAAAAACCATAAGATACCTCGGAATAAACCTAACCAAAGAGGTAAAGGATCTATACTCTAGGAACTACGAAACACTCATGAAAGAAATTGAAGAAGACACAAAAAGATGGAAAAATATTCCATGCTCATGGATCAGAAGAATAAACATTGTTAAAATGTCTATGCTACCCAGAGCAATCTATACCTTCAATGCCATCCCAATCAAAATTCCAATGACATTTTTCAAAGTGCTGGAACAAACAATCCTAAAAGTTGTATGGAATCAGAAAAGACCCCGAATCGCCAAGGAGATGTTGAAAAAGAAAAACAAAGCTGGGGGCATCACGTTGCCCGATTTCAAGCTATATTACAAAGCAGTGATCACCAAGACAGAATGGTACTGGCACAAAAACATACATACAGACCAATGGAACAGAATAGAGAACCCAGATATGGACCCTCAACTCTATGGTCAAATAATCTTTGACAAAGCAGGAAAAAACATGCAATGGAAAAAAGACAGTCTCTTCAATAAATGGTGCTGGGAAAATTGGACAGCCACATGCAGAAGAATGAAACTCGACCATTCTCTAACACCACTCACAAAGATAAACTCAAAGTGGATGAAAGACCTCAATGTGAGACAGGAATCCATCAAAATCCTAGAGGAGAACATAGGCAGTAACCTCTTTGACATCGGCCACAGCAACTTCTTTCAAGATACATCTCCAAAAGCTAGTGAAACAAAAGCAAAAATGAACTTTTGGGACTTCATCAAGATAAAAAGCTTCTGCACAGCAAAGGAAACAGTCAACAAAACAAAGAGGCAACCCACAGAATGGGAGAAGATATTTGCAAATGACACTACAGATAAAGGGCTGGTATCCAAAATCTATAAAGAACTTCTCAAACTCAACACCCAAAAAACAAATAATCAAGTCAAAAAGTGGGCAGAAGAGATGAACAGACACTTCTCTGAAGAAGACATACAAATGGCTAACAGACACATGAAAAAATGTTCATCATCATTAGCCATCAGGGAAATCCAAATCAAAACCACACTGAGATACCACCTTACACCAGTTAGAATGGCCAAAATGGACAGGGAAAGAAACCACAAATGTTGGAGAGGTTGTGGAGAAAGGGGAACCCTCTTATACTGTTGGTGGGAATGCAAGTTGGTATAGCCACTTTGGAAAATAGTGTGGAGGTTCCTCAAAAATTTAAAAATAGAGCTACCCTATGACCCAGCAATTGTACTACTGGGTATTTACCCCAAAGACACAGATGTAGTGAAAAGAAGGGCCATATGCACCCCAATGTTCATAGCAGCAATGTCTGCAATAGCCAAACTGTGGAAAGAGCCAAGATGCCCTTCAACAGATGAATGGATAAAGAAGATGTGGTCCATATATACAATGGAATATTACTCAGCCATCAGAAAAGATGAATACCCAACTTTTACATCAACATGGATGGGACTGGAGAAGATTATGCTAAGTGAAATAAGTCAAGCAGAGAAAGTCAATTATCATATGGTTTCACTTATTTGTGGAACATAAGGAATAACATGGAGGACATTAGGAGAAGGAAGGGAAAAATGGGGGGGGGGAATTGGAGGGAGAGATGAACCATGAGAGACTATGGACCTGAGAAACAAACAGGGTTCTAGAGGGGAGGGGGGAGGGGGGATTGGTTAGCCCGGTGATGGGTATTAAGGAGGGCACGTACTGCATGGAGCACTGGGTGTTATACGAAAACAATGGATCGTGGATCACCACATCAAAAACTAATGATGTATTGTATGGTGACTAACATAATATAATAAAATTAAAAACTACAAAAAAAAAAAAAAAGAAGTTCATAAATAAAATATTTACAATTGCAATGAAAAAATAAATAAATAAATAAATAGAGAGGCTACATTTAAGCATCCCAACATGTGGACTTGTCTATGATCCACTTAATGCTATCCTAATATTCTAAACTCAAAGTAGATTTAGAATTATTAATCACTTAATTTAGCTCTCCATGTTGATTCTACAGACTTAATGTACAACCTCCGTCTGACCTATGTAATATAGAGTGTTATATGAATCTTATTTATATAGAAATAGCTATGCTCTAAATGTTGGTGTTTCCCCAAAATTCATATGTTGATATTCTAACCCCCAGGGTGTTGGTATTAGGAAGTGAAACTTCAGGAGGTGATTAAGTCATGAAAGGGAAAACCTGTAGAATGGGATTCCTGCCATTATAATGGAGGGCCCAAAGAGATTGCTTGTGCCTTCTTCCACCTGAAATTACAGCAAGAAGATAGTCATCACTGTCACCAAGTCCACTGGTGCCTTAATCTTGGACTTCCCACCCTCCAGAATTGTGAGAAATAAATTTCCATTGTTTGTAAGCCACCTGATTTGTAGTACTTTCTGAAAGGACCAAGTCAGGGACATAGTGACAGATTTAGTGTTAGAATCTAAGGAAAGCAGGGCTACAAGTTGCATCCTTGTTAGTGCATCCATCCACAAGCATGAGGACCCTGGATCCTCCAGTTTTATATCTATACCAAGCAGAGGGACCTGTCAAAAGGACCCCAATCTTTTGCTCCATTTTATGATGCCACACATACAAAGACAGATGAACAGACATCATTTAACCGAGTAACCTATTTCTATTTATGGCCCATGAGTTATTGAATGACATCTCTTGACCTAGACACACAAAATATTGCTCACCTTCTTTTGACTAACCCTACAAACATCTACATTATTGATTTTTTTCTTATGACCTCTCCAGAAAAGTCATAATTTGACTTGGGCCAGTTTGTGATTATCAGCTATCAATCCAGAAATGATGACATAAAGCACTGCTTTATATAATATCATTACACAATAAAGCAGGAAACAGAATTCCTCTCTTTGGCAACTAAGCATCTGTAAATAACAGATACAGCGTGTAAGGCGATAATAAATAGCAAGCGTTTTCTTCATGTTGTTGGTAGGACTTGGTAGTTTTTTGGATGTTCTGATTTTCAGAACACTTTTATAGGAAGAATTCTATTTTTGTTTTATACCTGAAATTTTTTATTTTTGACTACATTTTGTTTGTGTTTTTGTCTCTTTAAAAAATACTGATTTCCAGTGTATTTGTCCCTCTCCTTGGAATTCCAACTATGCTAAACATATAACGTGCATATGTACTTGTGTGTGGTGTGTGTGTTATGTGAGAGAGTACCATTTCTTCTACATGAGGGGTTTTATTAAAACTATTCAAATCAAAGTGGTGTGTAGTGGTATAGCAAGAGAATTGTATACACAGGTAAGCTTCCTCATTGGTGAACAGTAGATCCTGTCTTCTTTACCTTGAATTTTATCTAAACACAGAGGAAACCAAAAGAGGAGGTAAAGTACATAAGACTCGTCACAACATTTTACATCAAGTATTGCAGTATGATTGGAAAATATTCTTTGTGTGATGACATAAGTTTTTGGAGTTAAGCACACCTATATTCATATCTAGTCTGGCACTAATTTATAAGAGATTTAGATAAGAATATTTTCCTTGAAAGGTTATTGAGATATTACAGATAATGTGTGTAAAGCATTTGGGAGCATTAATAATCCATTAATATAAAATATGTCATATAAGAAGAAAAATACCTGATACAGATTATGATCTTAGTAGTTTATATTGAGCCCTTTTATTTACTTATTTTTTAAAGATTTTATGTATTTATTTATTTGAGAGAGAGAGAGGGAAAGAAAGAGCGCATGCACACGAGTGGAGAGAGGGGCAGAGGGAGAGGGAAAGAGAGAAATTCAAGCAGACTCCCCACTGAGAGCAGAGCCGAATGCAGGGCTCAATCCCAGGACCCCAAGATCATGACCTGAGCTGAAGCCAGACACTTAACTGACTGAGCCACCCAGGTGCCCCAAGCCCTTTTAATATTTCTCTTGAACATGTGTCTAAGCTGAGATTCAAAATATATGAAATTTAGCTTGTCAAGAGGTATTTTTTAAAAAGATTTTATTTATTTATTTGACAGAGAGACACAGCAAGAGAGGGGACACAAGCAGGGAGGGTGTGAGAAGGAGAAGCAGGCTTCCCGCTGAGCAGGGAGCCCCATGCAGGACTCGATCCAAGGACCTTGGGATCAGGACCTGAGCTGAAGGCAGATGCTTGGCTGAGCCACCCAGGTGCCCCAAGAGGTATTTTTTATTACATCTTGGGCTTGCTATAAATTCATGGAGTTTTTAATTAGTATTTTCTTTAAAACGTCATTCATACTAAACCCCTTTCACATTTTTCCCTATACTTGTGTTTTGATGGGTATCAAATTGTTTTTGAAAAGGAAATGAAATATCAGTGAGGTATTTTGTCAAATATTTTGTTTTATCTCTTAACAAAATATTCTGTATGAAGCATAAATTTCCCTTCAATAAGAATTTTAAGTAATCAGTTATACTCATTCATATTTTCTTGTCTTCCCTCTTTAAGATCTCATTATATTGACCAAAAAGGTAATTTAAAATTAAAAGACTCTGGGGTCTGGAATAAAACTGCATTCCATTGTCAGTGATTAGAATGGTAACTTTCCAGGCCTCAATATTCTAATAAGTAAGAAAGTAGAATCAGATATTTTGTTAAATAATTCTCAGAAGGAAATATGAAATCATGCTATTTGTCCTCAAGGCTTATAAATGCAGAAGATCTTACATTATATTCAAGTAGGAAAAATTATCCTAATTCTGTAATTAAGGAAACCATGTAGAATTTTTTAATCCAAATTTCCTTTTCAGTCAAGCATAATAGACTTATTTAGTCTCAACTATGTACCACACACTATACTAAGTGATCTGAGAGATACAATAATGAATAACACCTACCATCTGCCTTCAAGAAGTTTATCTTTTAGTATAGAAGGGGAAGTATACTAGTGAGTATCTTGGCTAGAAAGGAAAGTTGAGTGTGGGAACAGTGGTTTTTGATCTCTGAGGTGCTTTTTTAAATCTATGTGTGACACTTTCACTAAGATTTGAATATGTTCTCCACAGTGAATATGCCACTGAGTCATCCCTGTCTCAGCCAATAAGAATCCTTGCCATGATGCGTCACTATTCTGTATAGGGTATCGGAAGTGTTGAGTTTGCTTGTGTTAAGAAGAAAAAGTGGGGATGAAAACAAGGATAATATGGTTAAGTAGAATTGAAGATAGAATGTATCTGTTGCACTATGCAGTTTACTATTTTCTCATATTTGTTCTCAAGGCAGTAGAATTACCTTCCCTCTTTAGTATTCAGTATCTCATGTTTAAGAGACTCAGTAATTGACTTTGACTTTTCCATTTGTCCTTTCGGATCAGATGCTCCCCCCAGTTTACCTGTTAGTACATCTCTACTTTATGTCTTGATTTTAATTAGGAGGTGACTTTTTCAAAAGAGACAATTACTTTTAATTTCAGAAGTCAGGAAAAATCAGAGAAAGCTTCACATAGAAGGGCAATTTTTAAGTTTCAATAACTAAAACAGAGAATAAGATGTACTAGGTAGAGGAAATAGTATAAAAAATAATTGTTTTTGAAAAACAAATGGGGTATTCAGGGTTGATATTTAATGTGAATGGAGAATACACAAAAAATAAAGAAGTAATGGGGCATCAGTTTGGAAGGAGAAATTATAATCACACTTTGGGTTGATATATATATATATATCATATCATATATGATTTAATAATTTGGGTTGGAGATATATAATTTAATTTATTAGACAGTGGAGGGCCATTTTGCATTGGAGAATTCCGTAATTAAATCTGTGCTTACAGAAGATTGATATGGAAGTAACTTGTGGAAAATTGGGATGGATACATAAATTATATTATGAAGAAATGGGAATATTAGAGACAACCTAGAAAGCAGTATGCAAAGTTCCAGCTAGAGGAACCTATAATCAACAAACAGAATAGGCAAGAAAGAAAAAAAATCCAGAAGTAAAGATGAAAGGATTTTGAATCCATAAGTGTGGCTACTTGTTGGTGAAATGACAGGGAAGTGTGTGCAACAGCAAACACCACCACTATTTCTTTGCCAGTTTTTCCCCGAGTGACTAGAGAATGATGCTATCATAAATCCAAATTTCAACATCAAGAGAGAGAATTGGTTTTGGAAAAATAGAATGAGTTCATTTTTATATTTCTTAAGTTTAAGGTAGTAGTAAAAAATCCAGCAGAATATGAAAACTGATCGACAGCTGGAAATGCAAAATAAGCACTCTGTATAGAGCAAGTGTGGAAAGGGGAGACCTCGAAGTGAACAGATTTTGAACAGGGAGGAGGGGAGGTGACGACGATGGTGACAACATTAGCAGTAAAAATTAAACACACTTAAGGAAAGCTAATAAATAGAATGTGGAAAAGTAAGAAGAGCAAGCACAAAAGAGAAAAAGTTACAAAGAAGTGGGGAAAATTAGGTTAATGTTCTGGAAACAAGGGAAGCTCAGAAAGGAAGGCGGAGGTGGTCACCACAGATGAAGGAAGGGGAAAGTGGAGTCCAGCAGTGAACAGGAAATCATTAAAGATGTGGGCTAATGATTTCAATGATAAGAAGTGGAAAGGTGGCAATGAAGTGCAGGCAGCAAGGGTAGACTACTTTTTCAAGATGCGAGGCAAGGAAGAAAAGAGATAAAGAATGGTAACTTGAGGGACAGATGGTTTTAAGACAGTGGAGACTTAAATGCTTGCATTTGGGGACGCCTGGGTGGCTCAGTCGGTTAAGCGTCCAACTCTTGATTTTGGCCCAGGTTGTGATCTCAGGGTCATGGGATAGAGCCCTCTGTTGGGTTCTGTGCTCAGCGGGGAGTTTGCTTGTTCTTCTCCCTGTGCTTCTCCCCACCACTTGCACGCTCTTTCTTTCTCTCTCCCTAACATAAATAAATAAAATCTTTTAAAAAATACTTGTGTTTGCAGGCAGAGGGTGGCAACACACACACAAAGAAGAAATATACACTAGGAAAGCTCTGTGAAAGTCACTCAGAAAGCAAATTACTAAGAGCAAATAAGGATTGGAAATATATAGCACATGGGTGACAAGTGATAGAAAGGAAAGCATAGCAAACGTGTGGAAGGATTTGAAGGGAAGATACGTAAAATTATCAGAAAAAATATTGCCACAGTTACAGAAAAATAGAAATAATGCTATCATCTGAGAGTGAGAGAATAGATCATTGAGATGGAGCTTAAAAATAGTGGGGCGCATTTGTGGGAATTGACTGTGATTGCTGGCATTAACAATCAATAAGGGGTAATTAAGAATCTGCCGGAGATTGGAAAGAGCTCATATCTCAAGTCTCTCAGTCATGTTCAGATACCAAGCATTTGTAGAGGATGCTTGAGATGCTTTGGTGAGTTATGGCAGTTATCCACTATATAGCATTTGCTAACGTTGCAATCAAGTCACAATTCCAAGGAGAAGGGCACACAGACATCGGCATGGGATGTCAGCAGATGGAGCACTAAGGAGATCACACAACGTACCATAATTTCAAATTTGCCAAATCATGAACTTCTAGAAGCTCTAGGCTGGTAGTGGCAATGATCATGACATATCACACAATTTGCTTTGCTGGATGCATCTTTTCAGTGTCAGTATAAGTGACTCATAGTGTCTATGGATGTGTTTTCTGCTAAAATGAAAGGAGAAGGTGCAATATTTTGACAAGTATCCATTTATTTTCATCACTAGTATCTCCAGGGTCCTGCAAGTTTGGCTTGTCAAACATTTTTACTAATACGAGTGTTCAGTTAACTTACGTCATCGCCTTCTTATCCTGCTCCCTTTACCAACAGGATAACATAGAAGTCCCATCTTACTTAAAAAATATTAAGGAATATGTATGAAAAGTAGTATCATTTTTCTTTAAAAATGTAACAGGAAACTCCAAAATTGTTTTCCCCTTATAATGAAAAGTTATTTTGCACTCTGTAAGCCTTAAATTTGTTCAGAGGTTCTGTGATGGACATTCAGGAACTCTTAATGCTGATGTTTCCAAACTAGAAACTTCCAAAATGTTCTACATGGTCACAGTGTCATAGTAACTGATGATATTTCTTGAGAAGACATCAGTTATACACAAGCCAGGATCAGAAAACCTTGAATGAAACCCAAGACTTTCTTCAAAAATATATTGTGAAATGTAGCCCCTGCATTTTTCTAATCAAATCATTAAAGTTAGCACATGATTGAAAAACAAAGGCCTGAAGACTGTCATTTAAAGTTGACACAGTTCAGGTCTTCGGAGTAGTGATTTAATTCAACTCTAATAATTCAATTAAAGTGTTTATATGTAAAATAATGTAGAATAATGTAGAAACAACATAACTTTAAGGAAAAAGAGTACTGGGTTGAGAATCAAGTAATGTGGCTCAGGTGCTTATTCTGGACTCTTCCTATTAGCCAAATTTACAGAAAATACTGAATTTGTTTGGTGAATTATAAGGATTCATTGGTTCAACAATATTTACCGAGCATATACTATGGGTTAGTCATTTAAAAAGGAGAAGGAAATATCCTCCAAGTTATTCCCAACTCTAGTAGGCTACACTTCAAAATAACTGCAAGATTTGGGATATAAATATTACCTCATTTTATTTTTCCAACAGTCATTACCACTTTGGCTTTATTCATCTTTTTGCTGGGTACTGGGCTTCCTTAAAGACAAATCAATTTGGTTCTTGAATTTTTTTTTTTTACTACTTTTAGTTTTAAAGACTTTGATTTTTAATTTAAAAATCTCAAACCCATATTCAAAGCAAAGTTCTCTCCTTGGTCTGCTGTCTTCTTTCCTTTCCCTGGTCCATGTTCTCACACATGCTCTTCCCTACACCGACCCGTGTGATGTTGGAGCAGAGAGAAAGTTCTCCTTGGGAGAGTGTCCACGATTACATTGTTGTACCCTTGTTTAACTCATGCTTTTAGGCTCATTGGGGAAAAGCAGAGGACTCAAGGGGCCTGTTGTCCATCCAGGGACTCAATCAGCAGCCCCCCGCAAGACACTGAGGGTGCCTTCTAAGCCTCAGCTACATTTTCTGCCTGACCCTCATTGGACAGCCCGGAATGCCTTACTCTTTCAAGGGTCCAGTGTCTTTGTCATCTTGTAGTGCTCCCATGCAAAATTCTATCCTCCAATGTCATCACAGTGGGGCCTGTGGTCATATTCAGGAGTGACCTTCCACCTGCCTCAGAACCTCAGAACTCAGGGCAAGGGGGCATCTGTTTTCCCTCACTTTGATTCGGCATCCCATTATTCCATCTCTTCTATTACTTTTCTTGTAGCACCAGGGCTAACTAGCTGCTTTGGAACCAAGCAGATTTCCAGCAGGGATGGAGCCTATCCCTCCTGGGGGCACAACCAAACTTTAAGAATGATTCTTTTGAAACCCCACTCCCTTAACTTTAGGGAAGAAAACCAGGTGAGCATACCTCTCATTACCCCTGCAGCAGGGGAAGGCAAGGAGGTAGGCTTTCCTCATGAACATTGGGTTCTCTCCATGTTCCTTGTCCTTCTCTGACTCCAAATGGTGGAGAGTGCCATTTCGTCATTCTTTCATAGTCTGTCTCACTCAATGGGCACCTGGAGTTGGTGCTGATAAAGAGGCCCTCTTTCAATTCAACCCAAGCAAATTGACTTTGTTCTCAAGAGGCCTCTAAATCTTTGCACTGTCCAACAAAGCCTGGGGAAAACAAAGAATCCAAGCAGTACCCTCTGTCACATATAGTTCCTTGAAAATGGCCCCTAAAGTTAGCCATTGTTTAGTAGCCATAAATAACTTAAATGAGATACCCCTTTTACACTATTGGCATTTTACTAACAATAATATTAATAAATTTGTATATGGCAGGCAAGTTGTAAGTAATCTGAACCAGGAAGAAAGAAAAGAGTCATTTTGAAATGATCATAAATATTATAAAATAGATTAGTAACTTTAAATTTACATTGAAACCATGAATTTAAGTGGTCAGACTTAAAGCACTGAAATTGGAAATTTCAAGGTACAACATTTAAGAATTATCTGAAAGTTAGAGATGGCTGAATTTTAAACCTGTCTTGGCATAGCAGGGAATTATTGTGATTATTCAGACGTGCCTCAAAAGTTATTTTTTTAAACTAGAAAAGTACATATAAGATATGTTTTATCTAAATAATGTATTTGATTTCTGCATTATTTAACTCTAGTTGTTATTTTGGGATTATAATGGGATTTCTTCCCTTTCGATTTTTTGCAGAGGATAGGTGGTTAAAATTGTGGATTATCATTTTTTAAGTTACTCTGTATCAAATGAGAATTATTTACGAAGTTTGAACTATTCTATTAAAGTAAATAAGCAACAAATTATCAAAAAAAACCCCTAATGTATGTTATATTTTAAACAGCTTTCCTTCCACAATTTTTTATCCACTATGCAAACCAAAGTGAAAACAGGAGTAAAGTGTTTATATACTAAACACTAGTGCAGAGCTAATTAGTCAGACTTTGTTTAAAAAAAAAAACTCTAAATGTGCACATAACATATTTATACATATATACATAATCCTGTTTCTGTATCACTTGAAATATGAGTAAAAGTGTTATTTCTGAAACTTTTTTAGGAGGACTGTGTCTTCATAAATAGTTTTCCTTAAATATCAACTTATTAAAACACTAATGTTATTTCTTTCATGCATTCTATATCTGGGTTCTGTTATCTAGAATATGAGGTGGGAAACATTTCAACCAGGAAAATTCTTTCCTAGAGAAGGGGCAGAGCACTCAGATATCAGAATATTCATGCTACTAGAGCCACCAATGCCATTTGAATACTTGAGGTTTCGAAATAGAAGGAGAAACTCCCTGTGATCTTTGCCCTGCATTTGTCCAACTCACTAGTAAAGAGTTATGTGAGATAAACAAAAGCTATGCAATCACACCTTAACAACTAGCCATGATGGATAAGTGATATAGCAGTTTAACATTTAGCTGAGACAAAGAACAAGATTTGTATAATTTTTTCATCTGAATGTGAAGCTTTTAGACAGTTGTAACATGAATACCCATGTCTCTGAATTATAGAAAGTCTCTTTTCATTATACCTTTGTAAAAGTAAGTTTGTTAATAATAGGTTAATACAAATCTTTCACATGTATTTTGCCAAGAGATAATATTACAGTGAATAACTATCCTGTATGTGGTTTCCTGGGACACAGAAGTGGTCTGTAAGCACTCTGTACATAGAAAGATTCTTTGTTTGGAATTGTACGTTCAATTGTAATATTTTCCCAAAATGATCAGGGAACACGTTGGAAGTGCCTGAAAATGCATACCAAAAAATAAGTGAGCAAATAAATAAGTGAAGACGAAGATGCTGGGCATTAATTCTTCCTTCAGAAAAAAATCAGTTTCATGAATTTGTGGCCATGCCACTCCCTAATTTTATTTTTTGCCAAAAATGTTTTTATTCCATTTAATCACCTATTTTATACAGAGTTGACTTACAATTTCTTGTAACCAATTCAGAGGGTGAAAAATGTGTACACTGATAAATTCCAAGGAATATATTTCAGGGTCGGAACACCATTTCAAAGGAGGATTTTCTTTTTTTTTTTTTTACATTTTTTAAAAATTTTATTATGTTATGTTAATCACCATACATTACATCATTAGTTTTTGATGTAGTGTTCCATGATTCATTGTTTGTGTATAACACCCAGTGCTCCATTCAGTATGTGCCCTCTTTAATACCCATCACCAGGCTAACCCATCCCCCACCCCCTCCCCTCTAGAACCCTCAGGTTGTTTCTCAGAGTCCATAGTCTCTCATGGTTCATCTCCCCCTCCAATTTCCCCCCCTTCATGTTTCCCTTCCTACTATCTTCTTTTTTCTTTTTTTAACATATAATGTATTATTTGTTTCAGAGGTACAGGTCTGTGATTCAACAGTCTTACACAATTCACAGAGCTCACCATAGCACATACCCTCCCCAATGTCTATCACCCAGCCAACCCCATCCCTCCCACCCCCCCCCAGGACTCCAGCAACCCTCAGTTTGTTTCCTGAGATTAAGAATTCCTCATATCGGTGAGATCATAGGATACATGTCTTTCTCTGATTGACTTATTTCGCTCAGCATAATACCCTCCAGTTCCATCCACATCATTGCAAATGGCAAGATTTCATTCCTTTTGATGGCTACATAATATTCCATTGTACATCTATACCACATCTTCTTTATCCATTCATCTGTCGATGGACATCTTGGCTCTTTCCATAGTTTGGCTATTGTGGACATTGCTGCTATAAACATCGGGGTGCACATACCCCTTTGGATCCCTACATTTTTATCTTTGGGGTAAGTAACCAGTAGTGCAATTGCTGGATCGTATGGTAGCTCTATTTTCAACTTTTTGAGGAACCTCCATATTGTTTTCCAGAGTGGCTGCACCAGCTTACATTCCCACCAACAGTGTAGGAGGGTTCCCCTTTCTCCGCATCCTCTCCAACATCTGTCATTTCCTGACTTGTTAATCTTAGCCATTCTGACTGGTGTGAGGTGGTATCTCATTGAGGTTTTGGTTTGGATTTCCCTGATGCCGAGCGATGTTGAGCACTTTTTCATGTGTCTGTTGGCCATTGGGATGGCTCCTTTGGAAAAATGTCTGTTCATGTCTTCTGCCCATTTCTTGATTGGATCATTTGTTCTTTGGGTGTTGAGTTTGATAAGTTCTTTATAGATTTTGGATACTAGCCCTTTATCTGAAATGTCATTTGCAAATGTCTTCTCCCATTTTGTCTTGTCTTTTGGTTTTGTTGACTGTTTCCTTTGCTTTGCAAAAGTTTTTTATCTTGATGAAGTCCCAGTAGTCCATTTTTGCCCTTGCTTCCCTTGCCTTTGGTGATGTGTATAGGAAGAAATTGCTGCAGCTGAGGTCGAAGGGGTTGCTGCCTGTGTTCTCCTCTAGGATTTTGATGGACTCCTGTCTCACATTGAGGTCTTTCAACCATTTTGAGTCTATTTTTGTGTGTGTTGTAAGGAAATGGTCCAGTTTCATTCTTCTGCACGTGGCTGTCCAATTTTGCCAACACCATTTGTTGAAGAGACTGCCTTTTTTCCATTGGACATTCTTTCCTGTTTTGTCAAAGATAAAGAAAAGCCAAAAGACTCCATCCCAAAACTGCTAGAACTCATACAGGAATTCAGTAAAGTGGCAGGATATAAAATCAAGGCACAGAAATCAGTGGCATTCCTATATACCAACAACAAGACAGAAGAAAGAGAAATTAAGGAGTCGATCCCATTTACAACTACACCCAAAACCATAAGATACCTAGGAATAAATCTAACCAAAGAGGCAAAGATATGTACTCAGAAAACTATAAAATACTCATGAAAGAAATTGAGGAAGACACAAGGAAATGGAAAAACGTTCCATGCTCATGGATTGGAAGAACAAATACTGTGAAGATGTCAATGCTACCTAGAGCAATCTACACATTCAGTGCAAACCCTATCAAAATACCATCAACTTTTCAAAGAAATGGAACAATTAATCCTAAAATTTGTATGGAACCAGAAAAGACCCTGAATAGCCAGAGGAATGTTGAAAAAGAAAAGCAAAGCTGGTGGCATCACAATTCCAGACTTCAAGCTCTATTACAAAGCTGTCATCATCAAGACAGTATGGTACTGGCTCAAAAACAGACACATAGATCAATGGAACAGAATAGAGAGCCCAGAAATGGACCCTCAACTCTATGGTCAAGGGAAGATTTTCAAAAATATTTTTCAACAGTGTCAATACCAATTTTCACTCTTGATATGGCCAATGAGCCCACTGAGGCCTCCTTCCTCAGCACAAAACCCTAGAAATAACTGAAAGATAGTTTTTTTTAAAAAAAATAGCTGCAGTGTTAAATTTCTGAGGTTCAGAAATCATAGGGAAAATCCATAAAACTAAAGCAGAACACAGCAGCCCAGAATGTAAGCCAGAACCCAGAGAGCGCAGACAACAGTAGAAGCAACTCCATCGAGGCCTGAGTAAACTTGAACACAAAGACAGCGAAGAATCAATACACAAGGATGCATTTCAGTACCGTGACAAGACAACCAAGTTGGTGGACTCCTGTCCACTACTCTCTCTCCCAGTATAACAGCTATTGCCATGTCTTTGTGGCTCTGAGAGCAATGCCCTATTGTTTTGTTCAAATACTGTCTCATCAGGACCAAGGACAAGGTCTTGTGAAAGGTACTGAATGAATGGCTAAAGGAAAGCATATTTAAACCAGAAAAGAAAGATTCGAGCTTTCTGGTCATGTGAATGCTAACCAAATAAATGTATTTGGCAGTATCTCTCTCTCTCTGTTTCTCTCTCTCTCCATCCCTCCTTCCCTCCCTCCCTCCTTCCCTCTCCTCCCCCCGCTCTCCCTCATCTGTCTACTACACATTAAGTCCCAGAAGCCCACCACATGACTAATAAACATTTCTACATCAAACTCTCATGGAGTCTGCCACCATCCTCCAGATGGCTGCTGATTTACCATGGACAAGATGCTTCTGGATCTCCTTCTCTGTCATTTGTATAAAAAGAGTGGGGTCTAACCACAATGATGATCCACCTGGAGTATGCCTTTAATTTTTGCCAAACTGTATCTTTATCCCATTAGCTGTCAGAGAAAGTATCACAGTGTCTGCTGGTGTATCTTCCACAGAGTTAGAAGCAGTATTAACAGCAATATAAATAAATAATCTTTTAGCATTAGAGAGATAATATGTCAAAACTGTCAAGAGTGTAAGTTCTGACACAAGACTAAGTAGCTCCAAATGTAACCTCAGATAAGACACATAATTTCACTTCTCTCAGTTTCCTCATCTATAAAATGAGGGAAAATAATGCCTATGTCATGGGATTCATGTAGATTACATGAGGCAATGTAGGTAAAGCTCTTAAAATAGTCCCTGTCCCTTGATGTTTAATGAACAAGTAGCTATTAGCCATTTAAATGAGTTCCAGTAAAAATAAGAAAAGTTTTCTAAAATAGGATTTTACTCATTCTATTTGAGACTTAGATCAAACTCTTTCCTTTCTGTTTATGTTTCCTGTTTTCACTAATCTAGGTGGATTCCTTCAAGATTTCAGCTCCTTTGTCTTCCCCGCAATGAGATGCTGTCCAATAGAAGTAGGGATCCAGAAGGAAAGGCATCTACTTCTGAGCTTCAGTTATGTTATCTCTAAAATAAGATTAAAAACCAGTTTTCCTGAGAATAGACAACTTTTCAATTGCCCCTCTATACTGCCCCATCTATAAAGTCCCATTTTATCCTTAACTCTTATCTGTAAATTCTAGGATACTGAAAATTAGGAGCAGAAAAAAGCTTCATAGAAACACAGAGAGAGGAAATCATGTAAATAACATTTTACTTCCTGGGCTGACCTACATCTCCTGTTATTGCTTGCTTCCCCTGATTCCCAGAGACCTTTAAAACAGACTGGTGAAAGCACCAGGGGACTCATTCAAAAAGAAGAGCAAGTTGAGTTATGTTAATTGAGAATCCCCACACCAAGTGTCTGAGGTTGTATAAGCAGTTTTTCTTTGCTGCTTCGTCATCAGACATTTTGTCACCCTGCCTCAAATCCTTTCACTTTTAAGAGAATAATATCAGTATCATAGCTCACAGGGATTTCAAGAAAATTAATGAGATTATATAAGTGTTAAAAAAAAAAGTAGTTGAATGTCTCAGAAGAAAGGCAACCAGCTAACATTAAATTACACAATCCAGCAAATCGCAGGGAAAGACCCCTAAATCCTACCAAGAGTGTTTTGCCACATTCTTAACTGGAAAAGGAGAGTTGTATGTCTAGGGAGGTTATAACGATTTAGAAGCCTGTCTAAATTCCTCCTACAAAAATGTTTTGAATAGTTATTTCTAAATCATAGAAAAAATCATTGAAAACAATGTCAGGAAACTGTGCTCTTGTCATTTTTGTAAATAAAAGAATCTTACAAGAAATGACAACTGAGTGTGAAAAAGCATTTTAGGTCATTTAGTTTATCCACTAACAGCATGTAAGTCTGACGCTACATTCTATTTTCACGTCCTTTCCCCAAAATACTTGACTTTTTTCGGTGATGTTTTTCATGTTCTCCAACTTATCCTGATAGACTCCTATCTTCCAATATATTTTGTCCTCTGTTTCAAATAATACGAAGCATTATCTCTCATTTCATCCTTCCAGTGCTCTTCTGAAGTCTCTTTCTGAGGCTGCACATTCTGATATTTACAGAACAATGCTTACTTCTATATGACTTCAATTTCCGGTGTTCAGATTACCCTAAGTAAATCAATGCTATCCTATATCTGATACAGTAAAATGAACAAACCTTTTTAAAGGCTTTTTAAAGACTTCAGATGTAGACGTTTCCACTTTCCTTAATATCACCATGGTAGCTACACTGAAACAAGGTGACTTTTATTTAATGTTCAATGAGAATCTGCAGGATTTAACTGGAAATAATAGTATTGACCTTACGATCCGATAGGAATGAAGCAAACTTTGGTGCACTCACAAACAATAAACGAGCCCAGGAAGTGCTAACATTTCTATTAAGAAAAGATACTTTCCCATAACTCTTAAGAGCTCTTTTCACAGACTGTTTGATGATATCCACTTCACCGCTTAATAACTTGTGCTGTGTTAGTTCTTTCTATTTCAGAAAGGAAGATTTCCACAGCCACCAGACAACAGCTCTCTACTGTTTAGGAAGTAAATATTTTTTCCTTCACTGAACAAAACCTAAAGTAAAAATGCAGTTTTCTAGAATTTTTTTTCAGTATTTACATGGAAATCTAGTTATAATTTTAACATTTCTTTTTTCAACTCTCTTAATGTTTTTATAATCATGAAGTGCTTGTTTATTGCCAAAACTTTTTAAAATACAAAAACCCATGCAGAGAAAATTATAAAAGCAACTGCTATTCTAAACCTACATAACAAGGTGAATTCAAGACTTTTATTTTAATGTTTTAATTTATACTTTTTTTTCCTGGTACACAGTGAGCCCTTTCAATCTAATTGAAGAAATTGTTGTTCTTTTACATTTATTTCCTTTTTTGTTTGTTTATTTTCTCTGGTCTGTTTTTCATACACACAAACTCTTCAGGTATTGGATCTGGAAATCTGACTTAACATATTGTCTCTATTTTTTAACCTTTTTGGTTTGTTTGTTTGTTTGTTTGTTTTATCCAATATGGAATCATTACTGCATTTCTTATTGCTGAGATTTTGCTTTGTTTTGTTTTTATCAATTTTTCTATTTATGGACTCCAATGTAGATGTTATCTATTTTTATACTTGGGGCTTTCTTGAAATGTGCCCCCTTTTATCTAATAGAGGGCATGTCTTGTTGCATCATAAGATGTCACATGTATTTTTGATGTTTTCTCATAGAATACTATGGTGATTATATTCCAAATTATATTTGTCCTCTTACTCTAGGGGTTAATATGTTATCTTTTCAGTAGTGCTTTTCTCCACATGATTTATTTTCCTCTTCATTCTTTTTTTTCTTCTTTGGGCTATAATCAGATCCATCCAAAAGAAGTTTTAACCAATAAAACAGCATGTGTTGATCCTTTTGACTTGACTTTCTGCCCATGTGAGTGATAATTCCCTCTCAAGTGAGTCCTCTCATTCCACCATGTCCCTAATTCGTGGGTATAAGAGTTTGGAGTTAGTGTTCTCATCTTCCCATTTCTCTTACCAGTACTTTTCAAGCATTATATAAAACACATGCTTCTTTCAAGGCCACTCCATCTCCTTCTACCATAGTCTACTTCTCTTTGTTGCTGACCAAGTACTGAATTCCTAGAACTCTACTTCATTTAGTAAAGATTTGGTACCTGGTTCTATGATTTTCTTTTCCTCCCAAAGCCTTAGTTCATGCATTGGGGTCTTTCAACTTTTATGTCGGTAATCTATTCTATTCTCTGCCTTCTAACTTCTTTGAAGGCGCATCTCCAAGCTGTCCTAGCATTGCTCTATTATGACCACACCCTGGATCATGCTGTCACACAGAACTGCAACTCTGAAATGTGTTACGTTGAAATATTCCATATTTTATTCCTAGACTCCTACTCTTTTAGATCTCTACATTGTGCATCCATACCTATTTCTTTATCACCTCAGAATCTATAATTGTTTGACACTCCCAAATTTCTTCTCATCATTCAACCCCCTCTTCCATGCACTTCCTTTCCTATGTAATAAAATTTAATTGCCCACTATTCAGCTGGAAAAAATCATCTTCATTTTTTCTATCTCCTTGATGCCTGTATCAGAAAAGGGAAGAACTGCTTGAAAACATAAAAAAGGTTGAGACTAGTGAAACTACACATTAGCAGTCATTAGTGTTAACAAGGCCCTCATATTTTTTACAGTAAATATTTTTTATCTTTTCAAACATTACACACCACTTATGATCTCATTCACAATAGATGAACAATCTCTTAGTTTACAAAAAAAAAAAAGCAGCCATCAGGTGGGGACTTGACCTTATTAGCACCTTAGAAAAAGAACCAGGAAGAAAACTGCACCAAGAGGCATCATAATCAAATTACTCAAAACCAGGAGCACCTGGCTGGCTTACTCAGAAGAGCATATGACTCTTAATTCCGAGTCATGAGTTTGATCCCCACACTGGGTACAGAGCTTACTAAAAAATAAAAATAAAAAAATTGCCCCAAACCAAGATATCTCAAAGACATTCAAAAGAAAAAGACACATTATATACAGAAAAACAAAGATAATGAAAACATAGATTTCTTGTTGGAAAACAATTCCAATAAGAAAAGGATGAAGCAATATCTTTAAAGTAATGAAAAAAAAAATTCAACCTAGAATTTTAAACTCAGTGAAAATACATTTCTAAAATAAAATTGTAACGGGGTGCCTGGGTGGCTCAGTTGGTTAAGCGACTGCCTTCGGCTCAGGTCATGATCCTGGAGTCCCGGGATCAAGTCCCGCATCGGACTGCTCAGCTCCGTCCTCACCCTCCCCCCCTCATATGCTCTCTCTCTCTCTCTCATTCTCGCTCTCTCAAATAAATAAATAAATAAAATCTTTTAAAAAACTATTTATAAAATAAAATTGTAACAAGATAGTTTCAGACATACAAAATCTGAAAGGATTCATCACCAGCAGACTATACAATAAGAAATTTTTAAGGAAGTCTTTCAGCAACAGGTAAACTGATATTAGATGGAAATATATATCTAGGGAAAGGAATCAGGTATACTGTAAAAACAACCCCATGGAAATAACAGAATAATTCTTTAAAGTGTGAAAGTACTAGAAAATTGGGAAAAGTTTTATTTAAAATTGACAAATTTTCTGAGATAGCAGCCTACAGAATAATACAGTGCTTTAGAGCCATCAGAAAAAAGAACTGCCTCAGCAGAATTCAAATTCATTCTAGATCAGAGAGAGCTGAGTTGTGAATTGCAATAGACTAAGTTGGTTGGTAAAATGATTAAAGGGTATAAGCTCTTACAGCCAGTGCTTTTAGATCTAACATTTATCCTTAAGCTAAATTGCTTGTTAGAGGAATCTCACAGTGACCTTAGGAACAATACCGAGACGCAAAGAGGAGCCCTAAGTAATTCCTATTCTCCATGATATATCGTCATGCAAGGTCATTATGAACTTGGAGCATTTGACACTGCTGAGCACACTTTACTTCATGAAATTTACTGAAAAAGAGATTCTTTGGATATCTTCAAGAAAATAAAATTGTTATAAAATATGGAAAACATTTTTGGCAAACTGAGTTTGACAAATCAGCAGTATGGTGAATCAATGAATGGTGAGTTGGTGTTCTGTGGAGTGGTATTTGGTAAATTGAGTTTAAGTGAATTTGATAAATTATTATTAGCAAAGAACTCTCAGTGAACGCAGCTTTCACTTCTCTGTCTACTCTTCATTCTTGGCTTTTCTTAGCATCCCATTCTAGGTTCTTTTCTTCATTCCAGAACAAAGTCTTGAACAGATGCCTTTGTCCTAGATCTATCTCCACACAGTTTTATCTAATTAGCACAGTGATTGAAATTTTCTACATGCACCATTAAACACATCATTTTTACTCTCTTCCTACTAATACTTCTGGGTACTGAGAGGTCACAACTCCATCCAACCTGTTGCCTTGATGTCATTATCATTTACCCCTAAACTTCCTTTCTACCCTCACATCTTATTGAGAACAATGTATATAATCGTTTTATATCATAGATTTCTTTCTATTGGAGCTCCTGTATCCCCTACTAATTCCTTGAGTTAAATTCACAATAATATCTCAACCAGATTCCTGCCAGTCTCCAAAATTGGGCTTCTTCCCTCTGGCCTTTCCCTAAACTGCATCCAGGAATACTTTTCTAAAATAAAAATGTGATTATTTCACCCCTTTCATTGCAACCCATAAATGGCTCCAAGTTGTTTTTAAATAAAATAGAAACATTTAATTTTGATATTTGGACATACAAGATTTCTCATGATCTCTCACCTATTGACCTGCATCTGCTTGATGACATTTCCTCACAGTTACAAAGGGGCTTTAGAAATGAGTAGTTGTGACGAGCTGCTGGGTTTTTCCCAAGTCCTTTCCGTCCTTCTTTTATAAGTAATAGAGTTTTAGCTAGTCACAGGGTCACCCTGCTAGAGACTACACATTCCAGCCTCCCTTGCTGCTAACTGTAGCCATACAACCATGTTATTACCAGTGAAAAATGAGGGAAAGGTATGTATAAAACCTCTGCATCATTTTGTCAAAAGAATATTGTTTGCTAAATCTTTCTTTCTGTAGACTAGAATGTAGACGAGGAGCTGAGTCAGTGGTAAACAAGCAAATAGGACAATATGCTGGGAACAATAAAATGGAAGACCTTTCTTGCCTTAAACAACCATCAAATTCCAGACTATAACATACCAGATATACACATTTTTATCTCTTTAAGCTACTATATTTTGGAGTCTTTTGTTGCAAAAACTCAGCCTGCAACTTAACCAATGCAGTAGCTGAAGAAGTAAGGCTTATACATTTCCAGTACACAAAATATATTAAGAAGAAATTGCAAATGTAGTTGCAAAGCAAAGAAAAAGAATGAGTATTTCTATGTCTTGAGTGCTTAAGTCTTAAGCAAATCTGCACAAATTCCAGTTAGCTGAAAGGCCAAAGCAGTCTATCATTTCTGGGGCTATGTACATGTTATTTCCTCTACTGGAACATCTTTCCAATCTTCTTTTTAAGGAAAAACCCTTCCAGTCTTTCAAGTTTTACCATAAATGTTATTTTTATAAAGAAAGTTTTTGCTAAATCCCACACCATAGCCAAACTTGGGGGCAGCTACTCTTGTTTCTCATGTGCACAGATCCCACTGTTTTCTAATGACCTGTCTAGTTGCTTGTACTCATCATACAGCATAAACCATATGCTCGATGGTGGTAGGGAGTTTCTGTCAGCTGTGAGGTCCTAAATCTAAGGCCTGGTTCCATATTTGGTCCACAGTAGATTCTCAAAAAGTATTTGTTGAATTAGAGTCATATAATTCAGGTCACTATATGAAATGAATACATTATTAAAACCCCTGCCTATGTCAAGAACTGCATGAGGCTCAACCCAACAAGAACATGTCAAAGCCCCAGCAGCTGTACTCACGGCCCCCTTCCAATCATAACTTCCCCTCCCCTCCAACCATAACCACTATCTTGAGTTTTAACACCATAGATTAGGTTTGTTTGTTTTTGCACTTTAGTAAATGGAATCATTCAGTATGAAAATAATGTCTTATTCAGTTCAGGCTGCTACAACAAAACACCATAACCTGAGTGGCTTATAAATGACAGAAATGTATTTCTCTCAGTTTTGGAGGCCAGGAGTTTGAGATCAGACCATCATGGTGAGATACTGGTGAGAGCACTCTTCTGGGCTGCAGCCTGTCCACTTCTCATTGTCTCCTCCCTTGGCAGGAAGAGGGTCAACCAGCTCTCCGGGGTCTCTTTTGTAAGGGTACTGATCCCATTCATAAGGCTCCACTTTCATGACCTAATTACCTCCCAAGTTTCTACTCCCAAATACTATGACATTGAGGGTCCATAACAAATTAGAAATTATGGAATGGGAGAAAGAAAGAAGGAAGGAAGGAAAGAATAGAAGAAAAGAGCACCAACTGATGATAACTAAGTGTTGTAAAATCTGGATACATTTAGTTGGAAGCTCACTTATATGGGAATAATTACTTTAACAATAATATTGTCTATTCACATATGAATTTTATTCTCTTCAAATTACCTACTTTTAGCATTATTATTCACATTTTAAATACCTGACCTCTGGCTGATAGTAAGAAAAACAAAGCAAAACAAAACCTGGTCTTTGAATAGTTTTTAATTATGGGTTAAACAGATTAAATTAACAAATCCCCCAAATTAAGGCCAATGTTCTCTGTTATAAGACTTTTTAAAGTGAGTTTTCTCAAAGGATCACTTTCAACCATCTTAAATTTAATATCTGATAGACATAAACTTAATAAAAATTACTAACCATAATTTATATTCAACTTGTATATGGCAACATAAACATCTTTTTCCTTGTTTAGCTTAGGTTATTTATCAGCTAAGAGATTGACTTACACAAAATGATTTCCTTGACTACAGTCCCCCAAGAATAGCTTTTACCCTGTCAGTTTTTTTTACTTCTAAGCATAAGCCTCAATTCTAGGGTCCCACATAGCTCTTTACTACTGATACACTTTTGTACCATCCCAGAATCCCATGAACATTATAATTGACATTATCTGAATGCTATCATCTTCTTTTAAGTACCTATTTTCTTTAAAATAAGAAGAAAACAAGCAGGTATTTAAGAAATAAAGTGTATTTCTGGGCTGCCTGGGTGGCTCAGTCAGTTAAGCATCTGCTTTCGGCTCAGGTCATGATCCCAGGGTCCTGGGATCGATCCCTGCATTGGTCTCCCTGCTCTGCGGGAAGCCTGCTTCCCTCTCCCACTCCCCCTGCTTGTGTTCCCTCTCTTGCTGTGTCTCTCTCTGTCAAATAAATAAATAAAATCTTTTAAAAAAAAGCCATTTTCATGATAATTAATTTTCACGACTTGTCTTCTGGACCTATTGACTTGGTATAACTTGAGACAATCCTCAGCTGTCTTATAAAACGTAATGAGAGGAATAATTATGAAAGCTGAAAATTGATATATTAATATTTTTAAAAGATGGCTTTTGACTTTAATATTAGTAACTTTAATTTTAAAGTAACATGAGCAAAAAACTAAGTTCACTAAATATAATATAGCTTGAAAAACTGAACAATATATTTTTCAATATATTTTAAAAGATTTAAGAAAAAGATAACTCTGTATCACAGGAAAGGGAAGTATATCAAGAGTCCCTTGAATAAACCCCATCCTACACAACTTTTAATAAATTCCAACCCAGTGAACATCTGAAAATACATTAAGCAGGGAACTCATTTTTAAAAATTTCTTACAGACAAAATGTACAGACTTCCATTTATTCTACAATATAAGGAAATAGAAATAGTCTATTTCCCATGATCTGATTTAGAGCAATCAAATCATTCCCTAGCCTTTTTTTTTTCTTCAGACCAAATCACTCCAATTTCCTTCTTTTTTTTTTTTTATTAGTTGAATTTTAATCACCTTTTTGGCACTCAACCGCAAACCTATAAAATGTAGCCCCTGAGAAAATTAGAGGGGAAAGATAAGAAGTTAATCCAAACTGTATATGGATGAAATCCAAACCCATAGCAAGCTTTTCATGGTCCTCCTTCATTGTAAAATCCTAGATGTAATAAAAAAGGTCACCACATTATATTTAAATTCAATGTTACTATTTTACCATACTCAACTCTCATGCTAGTTTTCTTAACTGTGATTTATTCACTGTAGGTTTTTGCATTCCATTTTATAACTCCTGGGTTTTTGTGTTATATCTGAACATTGTCAGATGTGCCCAGAATTGTATTTGTTAGTTGTCTTTTTCCTCCTAAGTTTGTAGCTCTATATCTATTTAAATTTTCCATTTGACCGCTAAGCACATTCACCATGATTAGTTAAATCTGATCATGCTTTTAACTGTGCTTTTATGGGCTTATTCTCTCCATAGGTAACTCTTCTATATTCTAATTATCTATTAACTCATTCATCTTTACAAAAATGGTCAACATTAAGCACATGGGTCAATGAATCAAAAGGAGGAGCCATCTCCTAGACCAAGTCAGAATAAATAACCCAACAAAACATAGTAAGAGTTAATAATGTTGGAAATCAGTGTAAGACCAACTTCCTGTTGTCAAATCCTACAATTGAAATCAGAGATACTTTGCTACCATCCTTTCAGGGATTTGCATCATTCATTATAGGTTTCATTTTAAATTCAATGGACGTTAAGTTTATAATTCCAAAGATGGCTATTTTAAAGGCAAAAATTTTATTCTCTGATATTCTGTCTATAAATTCACCTAATATTTAAGCATATAGCCTGAAAACATAATAAAACATCTAATTGGACAAGTCTCTAGTACCACTGGCTACAGTTTAGATAAAAAGCCCCATTCACTGGTGGAATTTGCATGAGTGTACCACCAATGATGGAGTTACTTAGATAAACAGCAGAGGTGGCATCATATACATTCTTAGCTCAAGTCTACTTTACAACCTGTGGGCAGCATTCCTAATCAGACTTTCCTCACTGAAACCATAGATACCTTAAAATACATCCCTATACAAAGATTGAGGAGCCACTCAATCTTTTAGAAATTAGTTTGTTCCCCTGGAGACTGATGCAAAAGTTCAATTCACAGATAGGTACAAAAGATACCTAAGAATAGAGCCATAGCAACATATAAGTATTTATTAAAAATATAATATTTTAAATATATTAGGGAAAATATAAGCTTAGATTTTTTTTCTGGGACAAGATTCTTTATGAAAAGTTCTTGACCATGTATCTAAAAAATCTTTAAATGAACTTTAGGAAGGCCATTAAGACCCCCAAATTTATGTACCATTTTCTGTTAATGTACATGAGTGTTTCATACTATGAGAGAAGTTATGCTTTTCTCCAGATTCTTAAAGTCATCTGTGACATTGTCTATCCTAGACCCACTTCTCTAGTGTGTAACATAAGATAAATATTTCACAGTAGTAATGTACATCTTACAAACTATATGTTAAAACTATCAATTTTAACATAATATAGACAGATTATTAAAGAAACATTGGCCTCTGATTGTAGTTTACAGACCATACCCTTTTAGAAATGATCATCCAGACAGCAGTGGCTGTTAGATAGCTTGGCATTTGCCAACAGTGAAACATACAGTAGGAGCTAACTCTGTCTTGATTATTCTTCTCTTCCCAATGGCTAAATAGTGCAATGCAACTAAATTATGTTGAATAAGTAAGTGAATAAAAGAATGGATAGCATACAAATGAAATTTTAATGTCATGGGGTCAAAGAATGAAAGACACTTTTAGTACAGTGCTAAAAGTGAGTACTTAGCCATGTTTAAATTTGGGGGGTGCCTGGGTGACACAGTTGGTTAAATGCCCGACTCTTGGTTTCCCTTCAGGTCCTGATCTCAGGGTGGGAAGATCTAGCCCTGGGTCAGGCTCCATGCTCAGTGCAGAGTCAGCTTGAGAGTCTCTGCCTCTGCCCCTCCCTTCACTTGCACACTCGCACTCTCTCTCTCTCTCTCTCTCAAATAAATAAATAAATAAAATATTTAAATTTTAATTTCTTATAAAGTGAATAGATGTGACATTTTAAGAACAAGTAAATATGCAAACAGAGATACAATGGTCAACTAAGAAACCAAAGCTGAATTAGCTTATGATAAGCCATATAATATGTACCTATATTTTAATGTCAGAAAAGCTAATGTTATAAAACCAAGTTCCTCACTTCTTTCTAAAAGAGGATTCAAATTATATTATTTGTAATTTTGTTTAAAGAATAATATTTTATTTGAAGAATAATCTTAAGGCAAAAATATATAGAAAAAGATGACAAACAGGTCAAAATTTAAGTAGTGATTTTGGGTAATTTTGTTTCCACTGCCTTGTATTTCTTGGTATTTCCCAAATTTTGTAATTTTACTGCATTAACCTTCTACCTGTCTGCTTGTACATTAGTCCCCTAGAATCTATTCTCTCTCTATATTTTTTATTAGGTTATCTTAATCATCATTAGTTTTTGATGTAGTGTTCCAATATTCATTGTTTGCGTATAACACCCAGTGCTCCATGCAGTACATGCCCTCTTTAATACCCATCACCAGGCTAACCCATCTCCCTACACTCCTCCCCTCTAGAACCCTCAGTTTATTTCTCAGAGTCCATAGTCCCTCATGGTTCGTCTCCCCCTCCGATTTCCCCTCCTTCATTCTTCCCTTCCTGCTATCTTCTTTTTTTTCTTTTTTAACATATAATGCATTATTTATTTCAGAGGTACAGGTCTGTGACTCAACAGTCTTACACAATTCACAGCGCTCACCATAGCACATACCCACCCCCCCAGTGTCTATCATCCCATCCCTCCCACCCCACACCACTCCAGCAACCCTCAGTTTGTTTCCTGAGATTAAGAATTCCTCATATCGGTGAGATCATAGGATACATGTCTTTCTCTGATTGACTTATTTTGCTCAGCATAATACCCTCCAGTTCCATCCACATCATTGCAAATGGCAAGATTTCATTCCTTTTGATGGCTCCGTAATATTACATTGTATATCTATACCACATCTTCTTTATCCATTCATCTGTCGATGGACATCTTGGCTCTTTCCACAGTTTGGCTATTGTGGACATTGCTGCTATAAACATTGGGGTGCACGTACCCCTTCAGATCCCTACATCTGTATCTTTGGGGTAAATACCCAGTAGTGCAATTGCTGGATTGTATGGTAGCTCTATTTTCAACTTTTTGAGGAACCTCCATATTGTTTTCCAGAGTGGCTGCACCAGCTTGCATTCCCACCAACAGTGTAGAAGGGTTCCCCTTTCTCCGCATCCCCGCCAACATCTGTCATTTCCTGACTTGTTAATTTTAGCCATTCTGACTGGTGTGAGGTGGTATCTCATTGAGGTTTTGATTTGGATTTCCCTGCTGCCGAGCGATGTTGAGCACTTTTTCATGTGTCTGTTGGCCATTTGGATGTCTTCTTTGTAAAAATGTCTGTTCATGTCTTCTGCCCATTTCTTGATTGGATTCTTTGTTCTTTGGGTGTTGAGTTTGATAAGTTCTTTATAGATTTTGGATACTAGCCCTTTATCTGAAATGTCATTTGCAAATATCTTCTCCCATTCTGTCGGTTGTCTTTTGGTTTTGTTGACTGTTTCCTTTGCTGTGCAAAAGCTTTTTATCTTGATGATGTCCCAATAGTTCATTTTGGCCCATGCTTCCCCTGCCTTTGGCGATGTGTATAGGAAGAAATTGCTGGAACTGAGGTCAAAGAGGTTGCTGCCTGTGTTCTCCTTTAGGATTTTGATGGACTCCTGTCTCACATTTAGGGCTTTTAACCATTTTGAGTCTATTTTTGTGTGTGTTGTAAGGAAAAGGTCCAGTTTCATTCTTGTGCATGTGGCTGTCCAATTTTCCCAACACCATTTGTTGAAGAGACTGTCTTTTTTCCATTGGACATTCTTTCCTGCTTTGTCAAAGATTAGTTGACCATAGAGTTGAGGGTCTATTTCTGGGCTCTCTATTATGTTCCATCGATCTATGGGTCTGTTTTTGTGCCAGTACCATACTGTCTTGATGATTACAGTTTTGTAATAGAGCTTGAAGTCCGGAATTGTGATGCCACCAGCTTTGCTTTTCTTTTTCAACATTCCTCTGGCTATTCAGGGTCTTTTCTGGTTCCATACAAATTTTAGGATTATTTGTTCCATTTCTTTGAAAAAACTGGATGTATTTTGATAGGCATTGCATTGAATATGTAGATTGCTCTAGGTAACATTGACATCTTCACAATATTTGTTCTTCCAATCCATGAGCATGGAACGTTTTTCCATTTCTTTGTGTCTTCCTCAATTTCTTTCATGAGTATTTTATAGTTTTCTGAGTACAGATCCTTTGCCTCTTTGGTTAGATTTATTCCTAGGTATCTTATGATTTTGGGTGCAACTGTATATGGGATCGACTCCTTAATTTCTCTTTCTTCTGTCTTGTTGTTGGTGTATAGGAATACCACTGATTTCTGTGCCTTGATTTTATATCCTGCCACTTTACTGAATTCCTGTATGAGTTCTAGCAGTTTTGGGATGGAGTCTTTTGGGTTTTCCACATAAAGTATCATATTATCTGCAAAGAGTGAAAGTTTGACTTCTGCTTTGCCAGTTCGGATGCCTTTTCTTTCTTTTTGTTGTCTGATTGCTGTGGGTAGGACTTCTAATAGTATATTGAAGAGCAGTGGTGATAGTGGACATCTCTGCCATGTTCCTGACCTTAGGGGGAAAGCCCTCAGTTTTTCCCCTTTGAGAATGATATTCGCTGTAGGTTTTTCATAGATGGCTTTTATGATATTGAGGTATGTACCCTCTATCCTTATACTCTGAAGAGTTTTGATCAAGAAAGGATGCTGTACTTTGTCAAATGCTTTTTCTGCATCTATTGAGAGGATCATATGGTTCTTGTTCTTTCTTTTATTAATATATTGTATCACATTGATTGATTTGCAGATGTTGAACCAAACTTGCAGCCCAGGGATAAATCCCATTTGGTCGTGGTGAATAATCCTTTTACTGTACTGTGGATCCTATTGGCTAGTATTATGGTGAGAATTTTTGCATCCGTGTTCATCGAGGATATTGGTCTGTAATTCTCCTTTTTGATGGGGTCTTTGTCTGGTTTTGGGATGAAGGTAATGGTGGCCTCATAAAACGAGTTTGGAAGTTTTCCTTCCATTTCTATTTTTTGGAACAGTTTCAGAAGAATAGGTATTAATTCTTCTTTAAATGTTTGGTAGAATTCCCCTGGGAAGCCATCTGGCCCTGGGCTTTTGTTTGTTGGGAGATTTTTGATGACTGCTTCAATTTCCTTAATGGTTATAGGTCTGTTCAGGTTTTCTATTTCATCCTGGTTCAGTTTTGGTAGTTGATACATCTCTAGGAATGCATCCATGTCTGGCCAGGAGTTTATCAATCTTGTTAATTCTTTCAAAGAACCAGCTCTAGTTTCATTGATCTGTTCTACTGTTCTTTTGGTTTCTATTTCATTGATTTCTGCTCTGATCTTTATTATTTCTCTTCTCCTGCTGGGTTTAGGCTTTATTTGCTGTTCTTTCTCCAGCTCCTTTAGGTGTGGGGTTAAGTTGTGTAACTGAGACCTTTCTTGTTTCTTGAGAAAGGCTTGTATTGCTATATACTTTCCTATTAGGACCACCTTTGCTGCATCCCAAAGATTTTGAACAGTTGTGTTTTCATTTTCATTTGTTTCCATGAATTTTTTTAAATTCATCTTTAATTTCCTGGTTGACCCATTCATTCTTTAATAGGATGCTCTTTGGCCTCCATGTATTTGAGTTCTTTCTGACTTTCCTCTTGTGATTCAGTTCTAGTTTCAAAGCATTGTGGTCTGAAAATATGCAGGGAATGGTCCCAATCTTTTGGTACCAGTTGAGACCTGATTTGTGACCTAGGATGTGATCTATTCTGGAGAATGTTCCATGGGCACTACAGAAGAATGTGTATTCTGTTGCTTTGGGATGGAATGAAGTACATTTGGTCCAGTGTGGCATTTAAAGTCTCTATTTCCTTATTGATCTTTTGCTTAGATGATCTGTCCATTTCAGTGAGGGGGATGTTAAAGTCCCCCACTATTATTGTATTGTTGTCGATGTGTTTCTTTGCTTTTGTTATTAATTGGCTTATATAATTGGCTGCTTCCCTGTTAGGGGCATAGGTATTTACAATTGTTAGATCTTCTTGTTGGATAGACCCTTTAAGTAGGATATAGTGTCCTTCCTCATCTCTTATTATAGTCTTTGGTATAAAATCTAATTTGTCTGATATCAGGATTGCCACCCCAGCTTTCTTTTGGTGTCCATTAGCATGGTAAATGGTTTTCCACCCCCTCACTTTCAATCTGGGGGTGTCTTTGGGTCTAAAATGAGTCTCTTGCAGACAGCATATTGATGGGTCTTGTTTTTTATCCAATCTGATATGCTGTGTGTTTTGATTGGGGCATTTAGCCCATTTACATTCAGGGTAACTATTGAAAGATATGAATTTAGTGCCATTGTATTGCCTGTAAGGTGACTGTTACTGTATATTGTCTGTGTTCCTTTCTGGTCTATGTTGCTTTTAGGCTCTCTCTTTGCTTAGAGGACCCCTTTCAATATTTCTTGTAGGGCTGGTTTTGTGTTTGCACATTCCTTTAGTTTTTGTTTGTCCTGGAAGGTTTTTATCTCTCCTTCTATTTTCAATGACAGCCTAGCTGGATATAGCATTCTTGGCTGCATATTTCTTTCATTTAGTGCTCTGAATATATCATGCCAGTCCTTTCTGGCCTGCCAGGTCTCTGCAGATAGGTCTTTTGCCAATCTAATGTTTCTGCCATTGTAGGTTACAGATCTCTTCTCCTGAGCTGCTTTCAGGATTTTCTCTTTGTCTCTGAAACTCATAAGTTTTACTATTAGATGTCGGGGTATTGACCTATTTTTATTGATTTTGACGGGGGTTCTCTGTGCCTCCTGGATTTTGATGCCTGTTTCCTTCCCCAAATTAGGGAAGTTCTCTGCTATAATTTGCTCCAATATACCTTCTGCCCCTCTCTCTCTTTCTTCTTCTTCTGGGATCCCAATTATTCTAATATTGTTTCATCTTGTGGTATCACTTATCTCTCGAATTCTGCCCTCGTGATCCAGTAGTTGTTTATCTCTCTTTTTCTCAGATTCTTTTTTTCCCATCATTTGATCTTCTATATCACTGATTGTCTCTTCTGCCTCATTTATCCTAGCAGTTAGAGCCTCCATTTTTTATTGCACCTCATTAATAGCCTTTTTGATTTCGACTTGGTAGATTTTAGTTGTTTTATTTATCCAGAAAGGGTTTCTCTAATATCTTCCATGCTTTTTTCAAGCCCAGCTAGTATCTTTAAAATTATCATTCTGAACTCTAGTTCCAACATTGTACTAATGTCCATATTGATTAGGTCCCTGGCAGTCGGTACTGCCTCTTGTTCTTTTTTTTGAGGTGATTTTTTCCATCTTGTCATTTTGTCCAGAGGAGAATAGATGAATGAGAGAACAAAATGGTAACAGGGTAACATTGACTCTGGAAAAATATACACTAAACAAATCAGAAGAGACCTGAAGCTGGGGGAAAAGAAAGGGAAAGAAAGAAAAAAGAAAAAAAAAAAAGATAAAAACAACAACAACAACAAAAAATGGAATATGATCAAATATGATCAGGCTGGTGCATAGATCAGTGCCACACACTAGATTTTGGGTGTATTTTGGTCTGTTAGAAGAAAGTGCCTCCCAAAATTTTAAAGAAAGAAAAACTTATATATGTACAAAAATAAGGGTTAATACAATGAAGGGGTGGAATATGACTGTAAAGATGAAAATTATAATAGATTATAAAAGATTTTATAAAAGGAGTTGATAAGATAAGAAGTTGGTTATAAAAGGAAAGAAGAGGATTTAAAAAAAAAATGGGGAGGAGAGAATGTGGTCAGGCAGGAGACTAGAACCAAGCCATACACTAAAGATTTAGGGTATATTTTGGTCTGTTAGAAGAAACTGTATCCCAAAATTTTAAAGAGAGAACAACTTATCTATATACCAAAAATAAGGTTAACTACTATGAAGGGATAGAATATGACTCTAAAAATGAAAAATAAAAAAGTTTTTTTTAAAAAAGGGATTGATAAGATGTTGTTTGAAAAAGGGAAAAAGAGAAATTCAAAAAAAAAAAAGAAAAAGTTGAAAGAAAAAAATTAACTTTGAAAGTCTAAAGAATCATGGGAAAAAAAGCCATGAATTCTATGTGCTGTATTCCCCTAGCGCTGGAGTTCTGCCGTTCTCATTGATCGGTAAACTTGGTCTTGGCTGGCTGTTCTTGCTGCTCTTCTGGGGGAGGGGCCTGTTGCTGTGGTTCCCAAATGTGTTTGCCAGAAGTGGAATTGCCCCGCCCTTGCCCAGTCCGGGCTAAGTAATCTGCTCAGGTTTGGTCTCCGGAGTTTTGTTCCCTGCAAGCTTTCCGTACAGCATTGGAGGACGAGAGTGAAAATGGCGGCCTCCCGGAGGAGCCAAGAACTCGGGGCCCCACTCCTCAGTGCGCCCCCAGAGAAAAGCAGTCAATCCCTCCTGTCTCTGGCTGCACTCCGTGCTCACCCGGCCTGTGACTGAGCATTTTTATCTCTGGCACCCGACCCCATGTGGAGTCTCCAAACCCAGCAGATGTCTGTGGTGCGCTCCCATGCCAGGGGGAGGAAGGGGAGTGTCCCCGGATCTGCCACTTGTTGGGTCCCTGCTGGAGGAGCAGTGGCCCGACTGTGCCGCGGATCACAGTTTATGGCAACCCTGAGCTGAGAGCCCACTCCTCGGCTCCGTCTCTGCAGCGGCTTCCCCGCTCTGATACCTGGGAGCTCTGCCGCACTCAGGCACCCCCAGTCTTTCTGTGACCCCGAGGGTCCTGAGACCACACTGTCCCAGTGAGGGTTCCACCCCCCACTTAGCCACTGGAGTGACGTCCCTCAGCAGAGCCGACTTCTAAAAGTTCCAATTTTGTGCCCCTCTGCTCTATCACTTGGCAGTAGTGGCTGATGGAGGCCCCCTCCCCCGCTGTCTATCTTCCCAAATATCGCCTTGGATTCACTTCTCCGCATGTCCTACCTTCCAGAAAGTGGTCACTTTTCTGTTCAGAGAGTTGCTGTTATTCTTTTCTTCGATCTCGTGTTGAGTTCGTAGGTGTTCAGAATGGTTTGATCCCTATCTAGCTGAATTCCTGGGACCAGACGAAATTTAGGTCTCCTATTCCTCCATCATCTTGCTCCTCCACTATCCCTAGAATCTATTCTAAATACAGCATTCTGAAAGATTCATTTGAAATATAATTGAGATCATGTCATAACTCTGCTTGAAAGTATGATGGCTCACAAAGTCTTCACACTGACTACAAGACCTTGTCTGATCTTCCCTCCCAAACTTTATCTTGTATTACTATGCCCCCTTGCTTAGGCTGCTCTGTCCATATTGGGCTGTTTGGTCTTCCTCTAGAACATGCTCAGAACATTCAAACCCAGAGCATTCAATCCAGCTATTTCCTCTACTTGGGCTATTCTTCCCTTAGACAGGTGATGGGCTAATTCCATCTCATTAAGTCTTTGCTCCCACCTTGTCAATGAGGTCCACTCTGACCACTCTAATTTCCACTACCCTCAAGTACCACTTGCTTCACTGAACACTTTTACCCTGTTCAACTTTTTCTTATATCTAAAGTACTTATCACCTTCTAATATATATATATATGTATATATATATACATATATGTATATATATATATATATATATATAATTTACCCATTTATTGTTTATTTAGGGTATGTTCTCCCTCTCCCAATCTCTAAATATGACAACCACCAGAAGTTTGTCTGTTTCATTCATTGTTATATCCTAAATTCCTAGTAGAGTTCTGGGCCCTTAGTATGTGCTCAGTAAACATTTGGTGAATAAAATAAAATAAAACATCAAATGTTTTAATGTTTAGTATAAAAAAGTAGATAACAAGAGAAAAAAATTCTTTCTATTCTACTGCATTATCAGAAGTAGGAAGGAAATAAAAGTAGGAAATACTAATGGGTTATAATAATAAAGGAAAAGATAGGAGAGCATGAGATTAAAGAGGATTTGCATTTTTTGTAAAATGACCTAATTATAGCTGTCTTTCCTGACAGTATCATCCTTCCAAACAATGCATACACGACTGTCCTCATTCCTCTATCCATCTGTGACTTAGGACTTGACTTTTTTCCCCTAATCATCAATGTTAGAAAGTCATAATAAACTGCATTGTGATAACCTTATTAACTTATTAATGTGGATGTGGATAAAGAAAACATGGTCAGCTGCACTGGTATCCATACTCCCTTTCATTAATAGCAGATATAGAGATAATCTACAAGTCTTTAACTTCACAGAAGCACAGATTCTCAGAGTTTAAATAAATGTTAGAGATGTTCTAATCCCATTCCCTGTCTGATTCCTAAATCCCTTCAATTCACCATCTCTGAAAGCAGCCTATTATATTTTCAGATATTTTGCCTCTTCTTCATGTTGAGACAATCCATCAGCCAAACTAGTGGCTTCATACATGGGCCCAAGTTCTGCCCTCGAGGCATTCTTGATAAAGGCTCTTCTGTTTTTCCAAAGAACAGCTCTTGTATTTGAAGACAGCTCCCATTTTGGCTTTAAGTCTCCTATTTTCCAGTATAGTTTCTTTAGAATACTATATATAATTCAAAGCTTCCTCAACTTTCTAAAAGACCTCTCCTACAAGTTTTAATTTACCAAGTATTGCTGATCAGTGCATAATCAAGCAAGACTATCACCTCTCTTGTTCTAAATATTGTGTATATTTCAATATGTATAACCAGCTATAATTTACAACATTTAACCACTCAGTTTATTCAGTAAAACACTTTAGAAGTTATAACCATGAGGGAGATCCAATTTCAATCATTATATCATGTTAAAGTCCATAAAGATACTGTAGTCTTAAAGAGACATCATTTATAAAACAGAAAGAATTCAGGTTTGTATCAGGTAATACTTGATCAGAATTAGATGAAACAGAATAGAGAAGCCAGAAATAGACTCCCATAAATCTACCTAACTGATCTTCAACAAAGAAGCAAAGGCAGTACAATGGAGCAAAGGTAGTCTCTTCAACAAGTGGTCTTGGAACAACTGGACATCTACACACAAGAAATGAATCTAGACATAGATCTTATACTCTTCACAAGAAGTAACTCAAAATTTACCATAGACCTAAGTGTAAAACACAAAACTAAAAATTCCTAGAAATAAAATAGGAGAAATCCTAGATAACCTTGAGAATGGTGATGCCTCTTTAGATAAATACCAAAGACACAATCCATGAAAGAAATAATTGATAAAATTAAAAAGTTCTGATCTGTGAAAGACAATATAAAAAAATTAGAAGACAAGCCACAGACTGGGAGAAAATATTTGTAAAAGACGCATCTGATAAAGGACTCTTATGCCAAATATACAAAGAACTCTTAAAAAAAACTCTATAGTAAGAAAAAAAAATACCTGATTAAAAATATGGGCCTAAGACCTTAATAAACACCTCACCAAATAAGGTATATACATAGCAAACAAGCCTATGAAAAATGAAAAAATGTCCCAAATTATATGTCATCAAAGAAATACAAATTCAAACATTAATGAGATACCACTACACATCTATTAGAATAGCCAAAATCTGGAACACTGACAATACCAAATGCTGGCAAGGATGTGCAGCAATAGAAACTCTCATTCATTGGTGGTAGGAATACAAAATGTTACAAAATGCAAATGGTACAGCCACTTTGGAAGATGTTTTGTTATTTTCTTGCAAAACTAAACATACTCTTTGCATTGAATCCAGCATTTGCACTTCTTGGTATTTACCTAAAGAGTCGGAAACATGTCTGCCAAAAATCTGCACTCAGATGTTTGTAACAGCTTATTCATAATTCATAATTGCTAAAAACTTAGAAGCCACCCAAGATGTCCTTCAGTAAGTGAAGGGAAAATAAACCGTGGGCTATTACTCCAGATGATGAGCTATTACTGAGCACTAAAAAGAAATGTGTTATTAAGTCATGAAAAGATATGAGGGACCTTATTTCTAAGTGAAAGAATACAATCTGAGAAGGATACACACTCTATGATTCCAACTATACTTGACCCTTGAACAACATAGGTTTGAACCGTGTGGGTCCACTTATATGCAGATTTTTTTACAGTACAGTACTGTAAATGCATTTTCTCCTCTTTATGACTTTCTTAATAATGTTTTATTTCCTCTATCTTACTTTCTTGTAAGAGTATATAATATATATAACATACAAAATATGGATGAGGAACCACCATACTGTTTTCCATAGTGATTGCACCAATTTACGTTCCCACCAACAGTTTCTTTTTCTCCATTTCTTTGCCAACACAAATACCATATGACTTCACATATATGTGGAATCTAAAAGAAAAACAAATGAACAAACAAACATACAACAGAGAAACAGACTCATAAATATAGAGAACAAATTGGTGGTTGCCAAAGAAGAAGGGAGTGTGGGGATGGGCAAAATGGGTGAAAGGGATTAAAAGATACAAACACCCAGTTATAAAATAAATGTTACAAGGAAGAAAAGTATAACATAGGGAATATAGCCAACACTTTTGTAATATACTTATTGTGGTAAGCATTTTGTAAAGTATATAATTGTTGAAGCACAATGTTGTACACCTGAAGGTAATTTAATATTTGTCAACTATCCTATTCAATTACAAATTAAATTTTTTTAAGTTTGTATGTGGAGTTTTGACTGTGCAGGGGTCAGTACCCTAAACCCTGTTGTTCAAGCATCAATAGTATGTGACATTTTGGAAAAGGAAAAACTATGGAGACAATAAAAAAAATCTATGGTTGTCCAGTGAGGGAAGGGCGCAAAGATGAAAAGGCAGAGCACAGAGGATTTTCAGGGCAGTAAAATACTCCATATGATATTATAATAATGGATATACACAATTCTGGATTTGTCTAAACCCATAAAATGTGCAAAAGCCAAGAGTGCACTCCAAGGTAAACTGTGGACTTTGGATGATTATGATGTTTCGGGGTGGGTTCATCTTTGGTAAAAAACAAACAAAAAAGTACCATTTTGGTGAGTGATGTTCATAATGGAAGAGGCAATGCATTTGTGGGGACAGGTGATATATGAGAAATTTCTGGATCTTCCTCTCAGTTTTATTATAAACATAAAACAACTCCTTTTAGGGTGCCTGGGTGGCTCAGTTGGTTAAGCGACTGCCTTCGGCTCAGGTCATGATCCTGGAGTCCCAGGATCGAGTCCCGCATTGGGCTCCCTGCTCAGCAGGAAGTCTACTTCTCCCTCTGACCCTCCCCCCTCTCATGTGCTCTCTCTCTCTCATTCTCTCTCTCAAATAAATAAATAAAAAATCTTAAAAAAAAAAAAACTACTCCTTTTAAAAAAGGCTTTTAAAAAAGCTGAAGTAAACTTCTGAATAGTCTTTTTTATATAGAGTTTCAGCCTTGAAGGTACCAAGTCAATTACATTAACAATTGCCAGTATTAAGTGAGTATCTACTATACCAGGAAATGTGCACATTACACCCTTATGTGTATATTCTAAATAGTTGTATACCCTCTGTAGCCAATTTAACTGTTCTTCACAAGTATGCTGAAAATTCTTTCTTCCTCATCTTTTATTTTTTTTTAAAGATTTTATTTATTTATTTGACAGAGAGAGACACAGCGAGAGAAGAAACACAAGCAGGGGGAGTGGGAGAGGGAGAAGCAGGCTTCCCGCTGAGCAGGGAGCCCGATGCGGGGCTCGATCCCAGGACCCTGGGGTCATGACCTGAGCTGAAGGCAGACGCTTAACGACTAAGCCACCTAGGCACCCCTCTTCCTCATCTTTTAGACAGTTACAATTAATATTTTTCTCCCAAATATAAATGGATACCTCTTACATTTAAATTGAATGTAATTTTAACTCTCTACCACAAACCCACAAACCCAATGATGTGCAGTCAGTTTTATGGATTAGTTTTACCAAATACTTGATGAGCAATTAATCCCTGTGCTATGTACATTATTCCAGAGAATAGAATAAAAGGTATTCTTTCCCATTCCCTTTCAGGAGGCTAAGGTTGCCATATGATAAAGTTCTGGGCAAGTGAGAAATTTTAGCTGGTTACATTGCCACCCTGGACATAATCAAGATGCTTTAGGTAAAAAACCTGAATGGAAACTGGATGGCAATTATCAGTGTCTGCCCCCACCCCGAATTAGCAGATGGTGGAGAGGGAGGAAGGGATGGTAAGATATCAGAAGTTCGGTTTGAGACATGTTAATTTAAGTAGTCTGTGGGATATCCAAAGAGATTTGTCAAGTGACAGTTGGATATTTGAGTCTGCAGTTCAGGGAAGACTCCTGTGGCTCTTCAGGGTATACATGGTATGTAAAGCCTTGAAATTGGGTGAGATCACCTAAGGAATAAGTGGAGATAAGAAAACATATGAAGGAGGTTTCTCCAATGGAGAAACGGAACTGGAGCAAGCCAATATGTAGAAAATAAAAAGAGGAAGAGGCTCCAGCAATGAGACAGAATTAACATCAGGTGAGGAAGGGGACCAGAAATGAGCAGTGCCCTGGAAGTGAAGTGAAGAAAGTGCTCCAGGAAAGAGGGAGTTGTCAGATGCCAATGGGATATCAAGTTCAGTGAGAGCTCATAATTGAATCTTAAATCTGACAACATGAAGTCCACTGATGAACTTCAACCCAGAGATGAATGAAGAAAAGCTTAAACTGAGTGGGTCCAGGTTAAAAAAAAAAAAAAAAAAAAAGGTATTAAGGATGTGAAGACAGATAATGTAAACAACTTTTGCAAGAGATTTTGCTAGAAAGAGGAGCAGGAAAATGAAGTGGTAGCCGAGTGGGGGATAAAATGAAGAGAAGGGGTGTTTTCCTAAGACTGAAAATATTTCATCATGTTCACATGTTGGTGGAAATGATCCATTAAGGAGTAAAAAAATGATAATACCACAGAGGAAAAAACAGAGGAATAAAGGGCATCAGATCCAGGGTTCAAGTGAAAAGTTTTGGCCATTCAATGATGACCCATTGTGATGGGTGGGGAAACAGTGTTTGGACATAACTGCTCTTAGGCTAGGCATCTGTAGTAGAAGGAAAGGAGGTTTTCTTCTGATTGCTTCTAAAGAGAATTGGATGTAAGTTAGAGAGAAGAGAATGTGCAAAATAGTTGATTCAACAAAGTAGAAGACCAAATTAACTAAGGAAGTATAGTTAAGCCTGACAAGCAGATTTGTAGACATCTATTTAAAGTAAGCACAATCCACATGGTTGTGTTTTCTCCAAACACATTCTGCATATGCACAGCAGATAATTATGCATTAAATAAAGGTTAGGATTTTTACTAGGCCAATATGATGGAGGGAAAGAGAAATTGAAAATTACTTTTTAAATAATGATACAGATCTTTATTTTTTAACATGAAAATATGCCTTGGATATATTAAAGTAATTTAAAGCTATTTAGCCAACAGTATGTACCTATCTGTGTGTATGTATATGTATATATATGTGTGTGAATATATTATATATATCTCCTCTTTGTTTCTATTTCCATGTGAGTAGATGTGAGTATATACATGAGTAGAGAAAAAAGTTTAAAAATATACACCAAATTATTAATAATTATTTGTCTCTTCATTCATTTTAGAATGCTTGTCATAGCTGGTCTAAATAGTTTGCTATATGATTCTCAGAGGTGTTTGAAGAAAATATCCTCTGCTCTGATTCCACAGCACCAAGCTGAGAAGTGAACTCAAATCAGGCTAAATGAGCCAGGATTACCATTCTGATTGCTCCTAATATATTCTGTATTGCATTCCGCAGTCACATGATACATTGATAAATTCCAACATTTATCAGGTATTCATGGCCCAGGTAAAGCATTGCTCAGCACCCTAGTCATACAAGGCCATATGCAAGAATGCTCCAACTTCACAAATTTAAGATTTATGTATACAAAATGGAACCCAGAAGTAGAAAATAATGTTTCCAGATTTCATATGACTCATCCAAAGTTGTTGTCCACAAATCTGGGTTCCTTAACAAGATCTTTTTTGGAATGGACAACTTGTACTTCTTTCAGTCCTGGAAAATTTATGGTGATTTCTCAGCCATATGTCCTGATTGTAATACAGTATAATTCTGTATATTTTAGGAAAGAAAAACGTTTTTGAATTATAATAACTTTATGTATATATAATTTTCTAAATGACCACTAATTATTTTATATTCATCAATACAGAGTTCATTTATATAAATAGTCTGAAATATAAAATTTCTATTTCTCCCTCTCACACACATACAGCCTAACAATTCATTATCATTCTTATATGATCTTAACTTTTATAATCAGATAAGAAATTAAGCCATTTCCACCTTAAAAATAAAGACATAGAAAGTATTGTTTGAAATTTACTCAGGGTGGTAGAATTTCTAAGTTTTTCTATGATTATTCAAATTCTACTAATCATTTGAGGTCCAGATCAAGGTCAATCTAATCCATAAGCAACTTCCTAATTCTGTCTTCACCAATCATTTGGGTCTTTGACCTACTTCATCATCATCACCACAGCTATCACCATCATCAGTCAAAATCAATATGTAGAATTACATGCTAAAGCTCTTTTCTACTCACTGTGTATTCTTCTCAAGTAACAATAACAACAATAATGGCATAACTATAGTTTAAGAGATGTACACTGCCATGAATTGCCTTTTTCCCCGTCTTTCTATATTGCCTTGATTTCAAATAAATTTACACTTCTATATGACAAACACTTCATTTTACATTTATTTGGAATGGATTATCAGCTTTTGTCAAAGTGTTATTTAATTTTACCAAATCTGACATGGTAACATTGTCTAATACAGCTCATACACTAATCAGAAATCAGAAACTAATCAGTTTTTAGAAACTGATGAATATGCATATGTGTTATATAAACAGAACTGTATATGTGTACATAAAAGTAATAAATATAATAGCTGTACATACATACACATAATTGCATATGTCAGGACAAATGCATGAATTGTATTAAATAGACATACTAGAATTATATTTGACTAAAAGTGTAATTATTTTCATTTTATTTATTAACAGCTATACTGGGAACCTAACAAATTCCTGAAACTGATGGTCTAAATATAGCCACCATGAATAATGTATGTCTAGGATGTACTTTGTTCATTTATTTTCTGTGCAATGTCTTGTATGTTCATATGCACTTGGTTAACTTTAAATGACATTTCTCAGGTAATGAAGGCAATTGCATTACCCTAGTCTTATTAAAATAAATTTCCTCATGCCAGATAAAGGAGTTACCCAACTCCCTGTTAACTCTCATTACAAGTTTGCATAATTTTTGCTGGGTTCACAAAGGTCCTGACAGCATGGCTAATTAGATCCTACCAAACAGTTAAACACAATAGCAATTTCTTAAATTGCAGAATTTAGAATTGGAATGGTTTAGAGAGATCATCTGGTTTAACCTTCCACACAATGTTTCTTCAACATCCAAACATTTAAACATGGATTTTTTTAGCTTGAACTTATTTTTCTTTAATTCATAAAGTGTACTTAATTCTTCAGTCTTCTCACTGCATATAGAAAGCTGGGGAAAAAAAAACAAAATTAACTCAAGGCATGGAAAAAATAGCTCCTTTAAATTGGTGGTAATACAATAAAGATGATTTCTTCAAGGATGCATTTATCCATTGAACATAAAATCATGTTTAAAATGCTTAGTCTCTTTAGTATTTTCTTAATGTAGGCAAAAATAAGTGATTTATTTTTTAAAAAATCATAAAGATGGTGGTTGATTTCCTTCATTTCCATCACTTCAAGTGATGACTGTTTTTGTTTGGGTTTTATGACAGTCCAAAGACAGAGAAAATACTCCCTCAACTCTTCACTGTTGGACAAACGACTCAGTCTGTACACAAGATGGCCACGCCCCTGTGAACAGTGTGTCACAATAAAATACATGATAAAATACTGAAATGGTGATGGTAGCAGCTTGGTAATAACTATTAAACCAACTCATCTTACACATTAAAATCTATCAACCTATTTGTTGCTCTAATTATCAAAACCTTTCTCTAATAACTAATGAGAACATTTTTCTTAAAGTATGTTTAATCCAAGGACAAGGATTTTCCGTGTGTTCGTGTGTCTTGATGTGCTTTGTTTCTAAAATTTATCTTTCATCCTAATACTATTCACAGATTAGGTTTTCTGGCAAAAGTCACCTGGAAAGAACACTTACTATTATCTAAGGTCAAGTTATCTAATCCTTTCTCAGACATAAACAGGTATCTTTGTAGGTACTGTTTGTCTAGTTTTGTCTTCTGGAAACCAGGACCTTAATTTTTTCTTCCTTGATAAATGTAACAAATCTGCCAGAAGAGGTCTCAACTTGAGTCTGTGAACAATAAAATTCTCTTTTACGAACTATAAAGTTAATTTTAAAAATTAAGTTATAGTCACACAATTAATATCACACTTGGTGGTGAAAAACCCTAAGATAAGGAACAGGACAGGATGCCACTTTTGCCATTAATATTCAACATTGTATTAGAAGTTCTAGCTAGAGAAATTAAGCATAAAAAAATAAAATAATCAAATTGGAATGGAATAAGTAAAATTATCTTTGCAGATGACTTGATCTCTTACGTAGAAAATTCTAAGATTCCATAAAAATACTATTTAGCAATGTTGCGGAATGTGAAGTCAATACAAAACCTGATACACTTCTGTACAGTAGCATGAACAATCCAAAGAAGAAATTAAGAAAACAATTCCATGTATAACAGTATTCAAAAGAATACAATATTAAGAATAAATTTAAACAAGGAGACAAAACTTACACACTGAGAACAACAAAACATTGCTGAAATAAATTAAAGAAGACATAAATAAGTAGAGAGACATTCTGTGTTCATGTATTGAAAGACCTAATATTATTAAGATGACAGTATTACCCAAAGCAATCTACAGATTGCATGCAAACCCTTCAAAATCCTAATGGCATTTTTTTGCAGAAATAAAAAATGATCTTAATTTTCATCTGAAATCTCCAAGGACCCTCTAGTCAAACAGGCTTGAAAAAGAACAAAGTTGGAGGGCTCACATTTCCCAATTTAAAAACTTACTATGAAGCTATAGAAGATTACAAAAGTAATCAAAACAGTGCAGTACAGGCATATAGACAAAGATATAGAGCAACAGAATAAAAAATAGGCCCAGAAATAACCTCATATATATGGCCAATTGATTTTCTACAAGAGTGTTAAGGCCTTCCAATGGGCAAAAAATAATTTTTTCAACAAATAGATTTCCTTCTTTTCTAAAGCTGTATAATATTCCATTCTATCTCTCTACTATCTATCATATATCTGTATCACATTTTCTTTATCCATTCATCCGTTGAAGGATACTTAGGTTGTCATGGCTACTGTGAATCAGTGATCATGGGAGTGCAGATATCTCTTCAAGATCCTGACTTCATATCCTTTGGATATGATTGCTGCATCATATGGTAGTCCTACTTTGAATTTTTGGAGAAATCTCCATATTCTTTGCCATAATGGTTGTACCAAGTTACATTCTCACCAACAATGCACAAAAGGTTTCCTTTTCTCCACATCCTCTCCAACACTTTGCTTTGACTTTTGGTAATAGATATTCTAATTGTATGAGATGATATCTCCTGATTTTGATTTGCATTTTCCTGATGATTAATGATGTTGAACATCTTTTCATATACCTGCTAGCTATTTGTATATCTTCTTTAGAAAAATGACTGTTCAGGTCCTTTGCCCATTTTGTAACTGGGTTGTTTTTTGCTATTGAGTTTTATGAATTCTTTATACGTTTTTGGATTTTAACCCCTTATCAGTTATATTATCTGCAAATACTTTATCCCAAGTAATGCTTAACTTTGATAAATTTACTATGATTTAAGCCTGAGATCTAATTATTTGGGTGTAGACCTTTATAGATGGTTTATAGATAAACTTGTTCAAATACTACAGTTATATATAGGATGAACATATAATTTAATGTTCAAGCCTTAGGCACTTTTATAAATGAAAGAGAGCATTATTAATAATAATTAGGCAACTGGAATAAACCAGACCTGTCCTGGGCAAACCACAATGTCTACTTAACCTGTCATATAGTATACATGGAACAGGTTCTTTTTCTTAGAAGAGCAGTATCTCTTTGAGTTAAAGTATTAAGATTTCTAGTATGACTTATCTGCCTAGAAAAATGGTGAGGACAAATGAAAATTTCAATGCAGAAATTTGCTTGCTTCTATTACATATAATATTACTTAAATGCAAATATTTTCTGACTGGCATAATAGATGCATATGCTTCTACAGTACTTTGCTAAGAAAATATTTACCGAGGAGTTCTAAGGGCACAATTTGCAATTAAAATCACAGAGCAAATACATTATTACTTACTAGAAAGGCTTGCAAATGAGTAGAAATTTACTGTATGTCATTAATGTTTTAGTAAGAGCAAATCTTGCAAACTAAGCAATATAGAGGCTATCCAAATGGACTATGTGGGCTTTTTGGTAAAGCATATGTTTGAGGACAAAGTTGTTTTTTAAAAAATAATTATTTCTGATGAAGCACTACATTTTTTTAAAGACTTATTTATTTGAGAGAGAGGTGGGGGAGGGGCAGAGGAAGAGGGAGAGAGAATCTCAGGCAGATACCCCCCTGAGCACGGACCCTGAGATCATTACCTGAGCAGAAAAGAGTCTGACACTTAACCGACTGAGCCACGCAGGTGCCCCAAAGCACTACTTTTTAGCATTGTACCTTAGCAGGGCCATTTCCTAGGTAATTATTCCAGTGAAAAAGAATTTTTAGAATACATATTTACATGTACTTAGTCACCCCATAAATACTATCAGAGGGAGCATTTATGGAAAGATATAAACAAGCAGAGAGTTCAAAAGAATTAACAAACACTATGTGTCCAACTAGTACTCCACAGTTGTGAAATTAGAAATCTGGAGCAGGACAGAAGTTGATGTTAAAGAGAGATGTTTCGTCACTACTGCTGAGGACATTCCTCCCATGTGTAGAGAAAGCTATGAAAGTAGCTCCTGGCCTCTCTCTACCTCTTCACATATTCAATCCCAGGGGCAGTACTCAGCTTGCCATGAGGTTTTCCTCAGCATAGAGACTTCTACCTAGGATTAGTGAGGTAACTGTGTAACTCTGGGTGTCAATGTTTGGAAGTCTCTTAGATTCTACATCAAATTAAAGCCTCCAAGTATACTCAACCAACAATGGTCTGGTTATTCTGATGTCCCTCCTTCTACTCCTCTATTTAACTTCACAACTGGCTGAGAACAAATGTGATAAAGAGGTGTACTATTTATTAAGCCTCTCAGAGACCATCACACTTGAATGAGGATGATTTGTCATCTTGCAGCTGAGATTTGTGATGATTGGCAAGTGAGAAGAGAGTCTTGAATAGAGAGGAACTGGTCATGTGTAGGTTTTCCTCACTCCCCAGTGTATATTTTTAATCAAAATTATTTCCATATCTGTCAGCATCTTAGGCATTGGAGTTTAGATGATAAGGAGAAAAGTAATTGAAGAAAGGAAAAGAAGAGAAAGGAAATATAAGAATTCAGCTCCTACATTGGCCTGTTACTTCAGGTATAAAATCTCAAATTCTCACAATAACATTAGCAACTAGTTATAATTGTCTCAAGTTCATAGATGAACATAGACTTTAAAATAACAAATGAATTTATTTTATTGCCATGTAATAAATCACTCCAAAACTGGAGGCTTAAAAGAGTAATAATGTAATAATGTATTAGTTCTCAAAATTCTGTGTTGTCTGGGCTCAGCCCAGTGGTTCTTCTGCTCCCTTTGATGAGGGCTGGGTTCATTCATTTGGCTGCACCTCAGATGACTTCATTCATGTGTCTGGTGTCTCGAATGAATGGCTAAAAACAGTGGAAGCAGGATGGGTTTCCGCTCCAGCAGGGTAATTGAAATTCTTACATGGTGGCTCAGGGCTCCAAGACAGTGAGAGCAGACACTGCCTGAACTCCTAAGACCTAGTCCCAGAACTGACACAGCATCCATTCAGCCATGTTCTATTAATCTAGCAAGTCACAAAGTGGGTTCAGTTTTAAATGGGGGAGAAAAGATGCCTTTTGATAGGATGAGCAGCATGTATGTAAAGAGATAGTGGATACTGTTGGCAGCCCTTTTTAAAGACAAACTACTACAAAGAAATTAAAGGTCAGAGAAGTTTAATAATTTGTCCAAGATCATCCTGCTATAAAGCAGCAAATCTGGTATTAAGCTATCATATTTATCTGATTCTAAAGCAAGGTCTCTTGATTTTAAGTTGTTTTCAAACTGTACTTCACCTTACAACCCCTAGGGGTCTCCATAAGTGCTTCAGGGCCCCTACGTGAACAACTTTACCTTTAGCTGGATGATAACGTATTCTTTACATATGAATTCCTTTGAAGGGAAGGTTCAGAAGCTAACCATATTTGAAAATCAGCACCTTATGCTGAATTTGCTTGTTTCTAGAGGTGAAGTCAGTAACTATGTTCTCAAGTACTTTACCATCACTCAGAAATGAGACAGCTGAATTTTGGTCACAAAAGAAAGAACTGGAAGATTCCTCCCTCAATCTTAAGAACTTTTATTGCCATCACTAAGGGTATAAGTAGAAAATTTCCTTCAATGTTTTGCCATAAAGTTTTAAAAAAGCTTTTCACATAGCTTTTCCAGCAAAATTTGCCACCTAAAAACTTTACTCTTGATACCACAGTAGAAAATAATATCCTATAAAATTAAGTCATTTCCTAAATCAGCTTCATTTGGCACCTTATATGCTTCCAGATTATTTTTATCTTCTGGCAGTTGGTGGGTATTTAAAAAAATTAGTTTTTGAAAATTACATGGTCTGTAAATAAAAGAAAATACTTTGGCTTTAAAAAGTAATAGTTTATTGCATTTTAAAATCAGAGAATTGCTTACATCAGTTCCTACTTTATGTAATCCCCACTATTGTTCTATTTTTTATATGGAAATACTCAAGAGATGACTGTAATTACCTCAAATGTAATTTTTATGGGAAAAATGAAAATACGTTTCTTGATGGATTAGATGTTTTTATTAATAACTCAGGTTAAATGAATATGGACAATATGATTAAATTCATCTAACCCAGTTTAAATGAATATGGACAAGAAGTTTTAGAGACAGACTCTTATTTTATTTATTTGTATTCTTTACTCATGAGAATAAAAATAACCAAAATAAAATCAACAAGTGAGGTATTTCCCTTTTTATTAAATTTTGTAGAATATGCATCATCATAGAGCTTAAAGAAAAATAAATACTTTTGAAATTTTTAGCAGATCACATTTATATCTGGAGAAGGGATTTTTTTTGGTGGATAATAGAATTGAATTTTAAAACAGCAAAACCAGAAAGAATATTAAAATCATCTGTTTATCTTTCTTTTTAATGTGGGGTAGCCTATATTCAAAGCCTTGATTTTTGCTTCAAGTTAAAGATCTAAGTTAGAAGAGATCTAAGAAAAAAATCTCAGGTCATCACTCCATGCTACTACATACCTTAGTTTTCTCTCTTTGTATTTCTCTTGTCGCTTAATAAATTTCAACTTGCATATCATAGTAGAAGGGAAGTTGAAACAACATAAGATAATTTGGGTGTGTAGGGAAGCATACTTATCATAAATCACGCTTTAATAACTGACTTAACATATCCAAGCTGAAGCCTAAGTGGGGTACTATGTCATTTAACTAAATGCTGTCATGTTTTAGAATTTTTTTCTGTTCTCTAAGAAATGATAGAACACCATAATTTTATCCCTAAGCCTGTCATCGCATCCAAATTCTGATTTGAAGACTTTAAAATAACAAATGAATTGAATTGTGAGTAGGTTTGAAATAATGTTCTTTTATTTGATTGCATCAGAGTGTGCCTAGCAACCTATATGTAGGACATTAGCAAAGTAATTTCTACTCAGACACCTTTACATTTATTCTTTTCTTATATTTTCACATATATTATTCTCATCAGCTTAGAAGATGTTAGGTATTCCTACTTAATACTGAAGTACACACAGCAAGATTATATTCAACAAGGTTTACATAACTCTGTCTACATAAATTTATGTATTAACATACCAAAACCTTAAGAAAATTCTTTTCTTCTATAACTGTATGCCTTATTAAATTAGAATGTGGAAATAAAGAAATGCCTAAAACTTTTGAAGTTAAATATAATCTTTACTGAGGTTAAAAGAAAAAAAAACCCTATTAATAACACACCACTCATATGATGCAACTGAGAATATGACAAATACAAAATTTTCTAATTGTCAGATTATCTAATATCTTCCTGATTACTGTTTCACTTCATAATAAGAGGAAAATGTTTGCTCTTCATAGATAACATTTCGAAGACAATCAAATAGTCTCCAACACCGTCTGCTCTGGAACTCTTTAAAATACTTATTTTGGAGGTACTCTCAGCATGTATCATTGACTTAGTTTTTATTTCATTTATTTATTTATTCAACAACCCCTTATTGTGTGACTAATATGTAAAAAGAAGCATTAAGATACAACCATTGCCTTTCATAAAATTACCATTGATCTAACCAAAGGAAATATTAATTGTTGCTCCATTAGCAACAAAACAACAAACTATAGTTCATTCTGCTTCCTGCATGGGTGGTATAATTTATATCAATGGAAAAATGAAGCTTTATATTCTTCTTTCCACTGAGATGAACATGGGTATGATAAAGCAAAACCTGAATTATCAGAGCCTTAGTGCTGCTAAAGAGTAAAGTCTGAAATGATTGGCTTTCTTCTTCTTTTTTAATGTACAGCACATTAATTAATTTTTGGCAATGTAAAATGAAGTCCTTAGCCAAGTACATGATAGAGGTGAAAATTACTTTGTATGAAAATGAAAAGGTAGGAGTTTCATTTCAAGCTTTGGCAAATGATATGGTTCAGACCGACCTTCCTATTGAGAGAAACTAGAAAACCAGGACAAAATATACAATATATTTTGAACACACCAGGCATGAATAAAAATAACCCAGGGAAGTTAATCCAGTATTTGGGGCTGCTTTTCCTCCAGATGTCTCTACTGAATCTGAAGCAGATACTAAAAGACTGTAGGTTTCAAAAGACTTGTGGAGCTACCTGGAGAAATATAGATTTTAGAGCCAACAATAAGGAATGATTTTTATAAACCCAACAAAGTAAACATTTAAGAAAGCCCGATCTGGAAGTTCAACAAACAAAAACTAAAAGCCAGTTTTGAATCACTTCCAGTATTGACTGAGTTAAGATTATCTGATACTGCAACTGTCCCTCAAGTAACAGCCAACCAGAAATAAAATCATTCCTCTCTGGAGAAAGATAACATCATTCCTAGCCTTGAATTACCTCTTATTTTTTCCTATACCATGTCTGACACTCAATCAAAAATATCAGGCATATGAAAGGATAAGATCATAGAAGCCAAAGGAAACAACATGATATATAAACACATCCACAGGGGATCCAGAAAAAGAAGATTATACAGGTTTTGAAACAATTTTGCTTTGTATGTACAAGGAACTAAAATATGTGATAAAAATTTTGTCAAGAGTACTGAAAGCTACAAAGCCAAGTATAAACTGAAAACTGGAAAATGTAAACACTGAAGCGGAAAACTCATGAGTGGTTTCTAGTTCAAGATGGCAATGTAGAAAGATCCTAAATTCTCCTCCTCCCATGAACACACTGAGTCTACAGCTACATATGGAACAATTTCTACTCAAAAAACCTAAAGACTGAGTGATGACTACACATCAGGAAAACAAGAAGGAAACTACATCAAAGCTGGGAGGAGAGGCTGGGACACAATCTAACCATAAAACCCACCCCCAGCATGGTAACCCACAATTAGGAGGGAACTCAAAACCCAGATCTTGTCTCTAAGGAATAAAGGGTTCAAATCCCAAGTTGGGAACTCCAACTCTTAAGACATGCACATGGGAGATGAACCCCCAAAACATCTAATTTTAAAATCCAACAGAGGCTCATGTCCCAAGACCCATAAGACAGTAATGATCAAAGGGCTCACTCACCCCAGAGCCCAGGTCAAAAATAGCCAGTCAAACCCAGACTTAAAGTGCTTATATTGAAACCTTAGCCTGAGGGGAATGCATTTTATTTAACACACATCTGTGGGCCTGCTGAAACACTCTCCAGGGATAGAGACTAACGGGTATCACCTTCTGACTTTTTCTTTGCCATGCTCCAGAGCACCAGTATTTCCCAGAAGAGACCTTTACATGCAACTGGCATCCTGAATTTTGTGGCTCCCACTCAGGGAAATACCTGTTAATCGCCTGGCAGCTGAGGAAGCTTGCATTACCAATCACATTAGACAGTAATGATCAATGTCACCAGAAAGTAGCTCATACCCTATCTGGCACCCCAATTATTGTGACTGCTGCCAAGTGACAGCTTTACTTGCCTGGTTCTGGTGGCCAGTGGGACTTAAAGTTATGGGTCTCATAAGACTGCAAGCAGTGGAGAAAGAATTCTTTAACAGCTACCACTCCCAGGGCAGAGCAAGAGACAACAGCCCCAGGAACTCAATCTTTCTGTAAAGGACAGCTATTAGCTAATCATCATGACTGGAGCAGACTTCTAATTAAACATGCATCTAGGGGCTATTGTAACCCTTTCCAGATACCTCAGAAGGTAAGTGTTATAGTTATACTCATTCTCTGTTGCACTCTAGAACACCAGTGTCTCCTGGAGAGAAGCTTTTCACATGTCTGGTGCCCAGGTTTTGTGGCAGGGGACACCTCTTGATCAACTAGCTCTGGTGGCTAGAGGGGCTTGTGTTTGTGGGTCCCATGGGAATATGGCAAATGGAGGGATAGTTATTAGCAGGCTACCACCCTCCGAGCACTGCACAGATAGTGGACTGATGCACATGTCCCCCAAATCTTTCTGTGAAGGAGGACACTTTGTTTGTCCTGGAGCTTCAGACTGAGGGGCAGTCTTCAGGTTTGGCATAATTTAGTGGTTTACAGAACTGCTCTCAAGGAATATAGGCTATGGATACCATCTTGGTACTCTCCCTCTATCTTGCTCCAGCTAGCCAATATCTCTCAGAAGAAAATTTATACACTCTTCTGGAGCCCTGATTTTTGCAATTGCTACCCAGGGAACACATCCCTATCACCTGGTGGCCAGTGAGGCTTAAGCTTGTGGCCCTTCCAAACTGTATATATTTTCATATTTTTAAAACCTGCTGCCTGAGTGTAATGCTTCCAATTAGCCAGAATCTAGGTCTCTGAGACCCTCTGCTCTGGGACACTGACAGGTCTTGGCACATTCTCAAATACTGGGAGCTATTAAATGTATTATAGGCTATTTGTACATTCACAGAGGTTTAAGAGACAACCAAGAGCTAAGGCAGGGCTGAATGAATGTTTCGTCTCCTACATGACGCTACTCCTTCAAGACTGGGAGGGATGGTTGTTTCAACTACAGAAACCAACTCAGAGAGTCAAGCAAAATTAAGAAACAAAGGAATATGTTCCAAATGAAAAAAATATGATAAAACCTCAGGAAAAAAAGAAAAAAACCTTAATGAAATGGAGGTAAATAATTCACCTGATAAAGAGTTCAGTGTAATGGTCATTAAGTTGTTCACTTAACTGTGAAGAAAAATTTATGAAAGCAGTGATAACTTCAACAAAGAGATGGAAAATATAAGAATGTACCAAATAGAAGTCACAGAGCTGGGGAATACAATAACTGAACTAGAAAATGTGCTAGAGGGTTCAACATAGACTAAATAAGACAGAAAAAAGGATAAGTCAATTGAAGACAAGGCAGTAGAATCCACCCAATCTGAGTGGATCTGAAAAATACACAAATATGTGGAGATTAAACAGCATGATAGTAACACATGAGTGAAAGAAGAATTTAAAAGAGAAATAAAAAATACCTTGAGACAAATAAAAATGGAACTGTAACATACCAGGATTTATGGGATGCAGCAAAAACAGTTATAAGAGGGAAGTTTACATCCATAAATGCCTACCTTAAGAAATAAGAAAAGTCTCAATAAACAACCTAACTTCCCACTTTAAGAAACTAGAAAAAAAAAAGGAAAACAAAGTCCAAGTTAGTAGAAGGAAGAAAATAACAAATATTAAAACAGAAATAAATGAAATAGAGACTTAAAAGAAAATAGAAAAGATCAATGAAACTAAGAGCTGATTTTTTGAAAAGATAAACAAAATAAAGAAACCTTTAGTTATACTCATCAAGAAAAAAAGAGGGCTCAAATAAAATCAGAAATGAAAGAGATGTTACAAGTTATACCACAGAAATGCAAAGGGTCATGAAAGACTAAGAACAATTATATACCAACAGTTTGGACAATCTAGGAGAAATTGATACTAGAAACATACATCTGCCAAGACTGAATTGTGATAAAATAGAAAATTTAAACAGAATAATTACTAGCAAGCAGACTGAATCAATAATCAAAAACCTCCCAACAAACAAAAGTCCACAATCAGATGGCTTCACCGGTGAATTCTACCAAACATTCAAAGAAGACTTAATACTAATCCTTCTCAAACTCTTCCAAAAAAAAAAAGAGGAAAGAATACTTCCAAACACATTTTACAAAGCCAGAATTACCCTAATACCAAAACCAGACAAGGGTGCCACAAAAAGAGAAAATTACAGGTGATAACCCTGATGAACACAGACGCAAAAATCCTTAACAAACAAATTCAACAATACACTAAAAGGATCATACACCACAGTCAAGTGGGATTTATTTAAGGCATGCAAGCATGATTCAACATCTGCAAATCAGTCAACATGATATACCACATTAACAAAGTAAAGGATAAAAATGATATGATCATCTTAATAGATGCAGATAAAGCATTTGACAAATTCAACATCCATTTATGATAAAAACTCTCAACAAAGTGGGTACAGAGGGAATGTACCTCAACATTATAAAGGCCATATATCACAAACCCACAGCTAATATCATATTTAATAGTGAAAAGCTGAAAGCTTTTCCTTTAAAATCAGGAGCAAGACAAGGATGCTTGTTCTCACCACTTTATTCAACATAATATGGGAGAAAAGGAAAAACAACAACAACAACCAAAAAACCCCCAAAAAACCAACATAGCATTGGAAATCTTAGCCAGAAAAATTCAGCAGGAAAAAAGAAATCAAAGACATCCACATTGGAAAGGAAGAAATAAAATTGTGACTATCTGCAGATGACATGATACTATATATAGAAATCTCTAAAGAAACAACCAAAAAGTTTTAGAACTAATAAATGAATTCAGTAAATTTACAGGATACAACATCAATACACAAAAATCTGTTGCATTTTTTTCATTAATAATAAACAATCAAAGAAGAGAAATTTTTAAAAATCCCATTTACAATTGCATCAAAAAGAATAAAATACCTAGGAATAAATTTAACCAAGGAGGCTAAAACTTTCTATATTGAAAACTACAAGACATTAATGGAAGAAATTGGAGAAGACACAAATAAATGAAATATTTTGTGCTCATTGATTGGAAGAATTAACATTGTTAAAATTCCATATGACCCAAAGCAATATATTCATATTCAATGCAATATATTCATTGCAAAATTCCTATCACAATTCCAAAGGTATTTTTCACAGATATAGAACAAACAATTTTAAATTTTCTATGGAGACACAAAAAACCTCAGATAGCCAAATCAATCATGAGAAAGAAAAACAAAGCAGGAGGCATCACACTCCTTGATTTCAAATTATTTTACCAAGATATAGTAATCAAAGCAACATGGTATTGTGAAAAGAACAAACATATAGATCAATGGAACAGAGTAGAGAGCCCAGGAATAAACCTATGTACATATGGTTAAATAATTTATAACAAAGGAAATGAAAATGTACAGTGGGGAAAGGACAGTCTTCTCAATAGATGATGTTGAGAAAATTGGACAGCTACACACAAAAGAGTGAAACTGCACCACTATCTTACACCTCACAGAAAAATTAACTCAAAATGTATTAAAGACTTGAGTATAAGACCTGAATTCTAAAACTTTTAGAAGACAACATAGGTGGTAATCTCTTTAACATCGATCTTGGCAATGATTTTTTAAAAATCTGACCGCAAAAGCAAAAGCAACAAAAGAAAAAGTAAACAAGGAGGACTTCATCAAACTAAAAAGTTTCTGGATGGCAAAGGAAACCAACAACAAAATGAAAAGGCAACCTTCTGAATGGGAGAAAATAATTGTAAATCATATACCTAATAGAGGGCTAATATCCATAATATATAAAGAGCTCATACAACTCAATAGCAAAAACAATTACAAAATAGGAAGTCTTGAGCAGGCAGTTTTCCAAAGAAGACATGCAAATGGCCAATGGGTACATGAAAAAATGTTCAACATTACTAATAATTGGGGAAATACAAATCAAAACCACCATGAAATATCACCTTATACCTGTTACAATGGTTTTTATCAGAAAGAAAAGACATAACAAGTATTGGCAAGGATGTGGAGAAAAGAGAACACTCATGCACTGTTGGTGGGAATATAAATTGGCGTAAACTTCATGAAAAACAGTATGTAAGTTCCTCAAAAGTTAAAAATAAAAATACCATATGATTCAGCAATTTCATTTCTGGATATTTGTCCAAAGAAAAAAAAACGCTAATCCAAAAAGATATATCTACCCTATGTTCACTGCAGTGTTACTTACATTAGCCAAAATATGGAAAAAAACCTAAGTTTCCACTGATGGATGAATGGATAAAGAATTTGTGGTATACATATACAATGTATTGTTTATAAACATATAATATACTCAGCCATAAAAAAAAAATGACATCATGCCATTTGTGACATGGATGGACTTGAGGGCATTAGGCTAAGTGAAATGAGTGAGACAGAGAAAGACCAATACCATATGATCTCACTCATACGTAGAATCCAAACAATAACAAGCTCATAGATATAGAGAAGACTGAAAGAAGACATAGAGAAGACATAGATATTTTCACAGACTGAAAAGGTAGGGGGTGTCAGGTGAGATAAAAGAGTAAAACACTTTCTTTTCTAGTTTAAATAAATTGAAAAAATTTTTTAAAACTCATGAATGGGTTTTATAGATTAGACAACTGAAGTGAGATTTGCTTAACTGGTATATTTATAAGATTTAAAAAGCCAGAGTGAAACATGGAAAACAGAAATGATAAAAATGTAGGAGGTGTTTGAATTATATGTGAACATGGTGAAAATGTCTTTCAGGATGTAGTTGGAGTCCCAGATTGATAATAAAGGTAAAGGATCAGAAATATTTGAAGAAAATTTCTGAGAATGTTTCAGAAATGATGTCATTATACTATAGTTTCAAGAAGTGCTACATGTTCCAGCTAAAGAACAAACATAAACACACACACACACACACACACACACACACTTAAACATTATATTACTTTCCTATAACTGTCATAAAAATATTGACACAAACTTAGTGGTTTCAAACAACATAAAATTTTTTCTCACTATTATGGATGCAAGAAGTCTGAAATCCAGATGTCAGTTGGGCTATGCTTCCTTTGAAGACAATATGGAAGACTCATTCCTTACCATTTCTTACCTTCTGATGTCTCCCAGCAATTCTTGACATTTTGTGACTTGTAGCTTTATAATTATAATCTCTCTTTCAACATGTGGCATTCTCTCTTCCTCTATTTGTCCTTTTCTATTATAAGGATATTCACATATCATTTAAGGCCTATCCTAATCCAATATGAACTAGTCTTTATCCTTACCTTAATTACATTTGCAAAGATGCTATTTCCAAATAAGATCAATGCTGAAGTTCTGGGAAAGTATGAATTTTGGGGAGGCACCATTCAATCTTATGTAAAAACATAATAATAAAATTACTGAAAATAAATAACAAAGAGAAATATTTAAAAATTTGCATAGAAATAAGACCGACAACGAACTCCTAAAGACAAATAAAATAGGTCAGAAGACAATAGAATATATTTCAATAGTGGTGAAAGAAAATTGCCAGTTGAAAATTCTATACTAAACAAAATATCAGGTTGAAACAAAGATTATTTCAGAAAAATTAAAGCTGACAGAAATTTTAACAAATACATATATATTAATGAGTTTGAATAAGTGTTCTCAAGTAGAAGAAAATTTATTCCAGAAGGAAGCTCAAAGATGCAGGATCAGATAAACAGCAAAAGAAAGAATCATTATGTGGATAAATTTATGTAAGTACTAATTGTATAGTAAATGTAATAATTTATGAGTTTAGAAAATACATATACATACACATGTGTGCACACACACTCATAGAAAAAAGTACGGAAACATTATCCAGAAGTAGTGAAGCTATTCAAATATCAAAGTAGACATTAAAACAAAACTCACCACTAGATATAAAAAGGACACACTATAAAAATAAAATAATTAAGTTGGAAAATGAAATAATTATAGATTTTTATGTACATAAATAATAATTGATTTCAAATATATAAAGCAAAAAATCTAAATAACTAAAAGTTAGATAGTCAAATTAACTATCACAATAAATATTTTTAATACACCCATGTCAGCAACTGATATAAAAAGCAGGGGAAAAATAAGAAATTTGAACACTTAACAAAATAAACCTTGTCAATGTATAGTGCACTGCTCCAACAATTGCAGAATGTATGTATATTATTTCAAGTTCACATGGAACATTATAGAAATTATTATATGATCCATAAAGTCTCAACAATCAAAAATGGAACTTCAGAAAGAGAACATGCAGAATATATTTTTGCCACACTGAAATTAAGCTAGAAATCAATACAAAAAGAAAATATTAAATCCGCATCAATTAGAAAGTTAGTTTACTTAAAAATAACACATCAAGGGAGAAATTTTAATAAAAATGAGAAAATACTTGAACTAAATAAGAATGAAAGCATGTCGTAATAAAAATTGTTGGCTGCATACCTAGATGAAATTTATACCATTAAAATAAATATAATATGAAATAAGCTAAATTGACCAAATATCTATTAAAGACACTTTTTAACGTAGCAAATAAAAAACAGAGGTAAGTAGAAGAGAGGAAAGAATAAAGATAAATCAGAAAACAAAATGAAGGCGAAAACAAATATAAAATAGGAAGATCAATATATCCAAAGTTAACTTTTTAAAAAGCTATGAAACTGAAAATCCTTAGTGCATCAAATTAAGAAAAAAAAATAGAGTTTACTCTAAATACCTCACATAAGTGAAATCATACAATATTTGTCTTTGTGTAACTGGCTTTTTTAACTTAGCATAATGTCCTCAAAATTCTTCCATGTCATAGGATGTGTCAGAATTCCCTTCCCTTTTAAGGATAAACAATATTCCATTGTATGTATATACCACATTTTGCCTATCAGTGCATACTTGGGTTGCTTTCACCATTTGGATATTGTAAATAATGCTGCTATAAACATAGTTGTACAAATATCTTTTCAAGACTGTTTTCAATTCTTTTGGATATAACCCGGAAGTGTAATTGCTGGGCCATATGGTAATTCTATTTTTAACTTTTTGAAGAACTGCCAAGCTATTCTCCATAACAGCTGCATCATTTTTCATTCCCAACAGTGCACGGGTTCAATTTTCCACATCTTCATCAACATTTGTTATTTTCTGTTTTTTCTTTTTGATATCAGTCATCCTAATGGATGTGCAATAATATGTCATTGTAGTTTTGACTTGTATTCCAAATGGTTAGTGATGTTGAGCATCTTTTCATATGCTTGTGGGTCATATGCATGTCTTCTTTGGAGAAATGTCTATTCAAATGTCCATTCCTCATTTTTAATGGGATTGGTTTTTGCTGTTGAGTTGCATGCAGGAATTCTTTATATATTCTGGATATTGATCCCTTATTAGATTCTGCTGCTTCACTGAATTTGCAAATATTTCTCCCATTCTGCAGGTTGCCTTTTCATTCTATTGATTGTACCCTTTGATTCACAGAAGTTTTAACTTTAATGTAGCCCAGTTTATCTTTTTTCACCTTTCTTGCCTGTGCTTATGGTCTTATATTCAAGAAATCATTGGAAATCCAATGTCATGAAGATTTCCCCTATGTTTTCTTCTAAGGGTTTATAGTTTTAGGTTTTACTTTGATCTATTTTTGATTAATTTTTTTGGATATGGTAAGAGATAAGGATCCAACTTCATTCCTTTGCATGCCAATATACAGTTTCCCCAGAACTATGTGTTGAAAAAATTGCCCTTTCCTATTCAAAAAGCATTTGACCATATATGTGAGGATTTATCTGGGCTTTTAATTCTATTCTGTTCTTCTGTAGCTGTCTTTATGCTTGTATCACACTGTTTTGATTACTATATCTTTAGTAAGCTTTGAAATCAGAAAATGTAAGGCTTTCAACTGTGTTCTTTTTTTTTTTCTTCAGGATTGCTTTGGATACTCAGGGTACACTGAAAATACATATGAAATTTAGAATGGATTTTTTTTTATTTCTGCAAAAAATGCCATTGGGATTTTGGTATGGATAGCACAAAATCTGTGGATCACTTCTCATGTTATTGACATGTTGATGCTATTAAGTTTTCCAATCTATGAATACAGGATGTCTTTTCATTTGTGATATCTTTCAGAAACATTTGTAGTTTTCAGTGTATAAGTCTTTTGCCTTCTGCATTAAGTTTATTCCTAAGTAACTTACTCTTTTTGATATTATTGTAAATGAAATTGTTTTCTTAATTTCCTTTTCAGATTGTTCATTGTTAGCATACAGAAATGCAACTGATTCTTATATGTTAATTATTTACTATGCTACTTTACTGAATTCATTTATTAATTCTAACAGGTTGTGTGTGCGTGTGTGTGTGTGTGTGTGTGTGTGTGTGTGTAATCTTTAGAGTTTTAAGATCACGTTTTCTGTGAATAGAAATAATTTTACTTTTCCTTTCCAACCAAAAACCTTTATTTTTTCTTGTCTAATTGTTCTGGCTAGGACCTCCAGTACTATGTTAAGTAGGAATGACAAAACAAACAAACAAACAAAAAAACAACAAAAAACAAGAATCCTTGTCTCGTTCCTTATCTTAGAGGGAAAGCTTTCAGTATTTCACCACTTAGTATGATACTGGTTGTGGGCTTTCCAAATATGGCCTTTATTATGTTGGGATAGTTTCCTTCTATTGTTGGTTTGTTAAGTGCTTTTATCATGAAACACTGTTGAATTTTGTCAAGTGCTTTCTCTACAATTGAGATGATCATAAGGGTTTTTTTCTGTCATTCTGTTAATGTGATGTATTACATTGATTGATCTTTGTGTGTTGAAATATCCTTGCATCCCTCAATAAATCCTACTTATCATAATGTATAATCCTTTTAATGTGCTGTTGAAACCCATTTCCTAATATTCTTGTTGAGGATTTTTGCAGCATTGTTTATGGGGATATTGGTCCATAGTTTTCTTACAGAGTCTTTTCTGGATTTGATATCAGGGTAATGCTAGCCTCATAAGATAAGTTTGGAATTATTTTCTCCACTTCAATTTTTTGGAAGAGTTTGAAAAGTGTTAGTATTAATTCTTTTTTTTTTTTCCTTTTGTCTTAGTGTGCCTATCCTAGTAAGAAAATGAAAATAGTTTGGAAGGATTTTAGGGATTTGGGAGAAATGATGAAAAAGTGCTTGTTGGCTTTTCTGATTCCCATTGAGACATGAAGGTGACCTAATTACAGCTAGTGTCAGTTTGACACAGTGGCATTTTTTTTTTTTTTGGTCTGCATGGATCCTTTAATTAATTAATTAATTAATTAAATTGAAGTATATTTGACACACAATGTTCCATTAGTTTCAGGTATACAACATAGTGATTTAACAGATATATACATCATGCTATGCTCACCACAAGTATAACCATTCTCTGTCACCACATACTATTTTAATACCATTTAATATATTCCTTATGCTGTATGTTTTGTCCTCATGACTTATTCATTCCATAGCTGGAAGCCTGTACCTCCCCTACCTCTTCACCCATTTTGCACATCCACCTACCCTACTCCCTTCCGGCAACCATTAGTTTGGTCTCTGTACTTATGGATCTGTATTAATTCTCCTTTCAATATTAAAAAAATTCAGCAATAAAGCTGTCCCTGAGCTTCTTTTTCTTGGGAGGTTTTTGATTACTGACTTCATCTCCTGAGTAGTAGGTCTATTCAGAATTCTATTTTTCATGAGTTAGTCTTGGTAGGTTGTTTTTCTTGGAAATTATACAATTCATCTCAGTTATCTGTTTTGTCAACATATGATATTTTGTAGTATTCTCTTATGGTCCTTTTCATTTCTCTGAAATAGGTTGTAGAGTCCCCTGTTTCACTCTGGTTTTTGTTATTTTAGTCTTTAAATTTTCTTTCTCAGTGAATGTAAGTAAATATCTGTTGGTTTTTTTCAAAGAACTCTTGCTTTTGTGATTTTTCTCTATTTTTAATGTTTGTTTCATTTTCTCTATTATTTATCGCTGTTCTAGTCTTTATTATTTCCTTCCTCTGATAACTTTAGGCTTAGTTTGTTTTTCTTTTACTAGTTCCTTAAGATGAAAGCTGGGTTGTTGATTTGAGATCTTTTTTTCTTTTTCAATGTAAACATTTACAGTTGTAAATTTCCCTCTTGGCATTGCTTTCCTTGCCTTCCATGTTTTGATGTGTTGTGTTTTCATTTTTATTTGTCTCAAGATATTTTCTAATTTCCTTTCTGATTTCTTCTCTAACCCAATCTTCTTCTTCTTCTTTTTTTAAAGATTTTATTTATTTATTTGACAGAAAGAGACACAGCAAGAGAGGGAACACAAGCAGGGGGAGTGGGAGAGGAAGAAGCAGATTCCCCGCTGAGCAGGGAGCCCAATGCAGGGCTCCCAGGACCCTGGGATCATGACCTGAGCTGAAGGCAGCCGCTTAATAACTGAGCCACTCAGGCGCCCCTCTAACCCAATCTTCTATAGGATCCCCAATACATAGCAAGTCACTTTTTCTTTTGTTGTTTTTTTTTAAAAAAGATTTTATTCATTTATTTGAGAGAGAGAAAGAGAGAGAGAAGAGAGAGAGAGCACAAGAGGAGGGGAGATGCAGAGGGAGAGGGAGAAGCAGGCTCCCCACTGAACAGGGAGCCCCCACAGGACTCTATCCCAGGACCCTGAGATCATGACCTGAGCTGAAGGGAGACATTTAACTGACTGAGTCACCCAGGTACCCCTCTTTTGCTGCTTTGATATTATCTTTTTCTTTGATCTTCAACAGTTTGGTTATAATTTGTCTCAGTGTGGGTTTCATTGTGAATTTATCCTACTTGAAGTTCATTGCCTTTCTTTTATTTTTTATTCCTTTCCTCAAATTTGGGGTGGGGAGGGTTGGTCATTACAATTTATTCAAATAAGCTCCCTACCTTTTTCCTTTCTCCTCCTTCTGAGACTCCTATAATGAGTATATTGATCTTTTTGGAGCTATCCCATAAGTCTCTTAGGCTCTATTAACTTTTTTTTGTTGTTTTGTTGTTGTTCAGTATGCTCCTTTAATTTGATCATTTCAAGTAATTGAATTCAAGTTTGCTGATACCTTCTTCTGACTATTCAAGTGTGATAGTAAACTCTCCAGTGAATTTTTCAATTCATTTATTGTATTTTTGAGCTCCAGAATTGGTTTGTTTTTTTTCAATAATTACCTTTTCTTGGTTTATATTCTCATTTTACTCATGGTTTCATTTAGTTGTCTGTGTTCTCTTTTAGTTCATTAAATATAAACTGTTTTAAATTCTTTGTCAAGAAAGTCAGAGGCTTTTTGAAGATTTATTTTGCTCCTATGAATGGGCCATGTCTTCCTCTTTCTTTTTATGCTTTGTAATCTTTTGTTGGGATTTGGATATCTGAAAAATCAGTCATCTTTCCTGGTCTTTACAGACTAACTTTATGCAGAGAAAAAACTTTCTATTCATTCTGGCTTAAAGATGCATGATTTTCTCAAAGTATTTTTGGTGATGCATTATTCCCGGCCTCATGCACTTGTTTTTATTACATTTCCCTGTATGGCTGCTTTAAATGTGTTGATTTTCCTAAGAGTCTCACTCCTGTTTTATCCCCAAAGACTTGGATTTCCATTATATTCCTCTATATATAATCCTCTGTCTTTGGGTATCTAGGGCTCTGCAGACCTCCTGCAGTTCTAATCTGACATGATGCCTGCCAGTTTTCAGCAGTTTCCAAACTAATATCCATAGTATGCCACCATTCCAATCAATGCTCAAGTCATCTGAAACATAAATCAGTCCCTAAGGCATCCCCCCAAAATCCAGAACATTGCAAGCAAGTTCCAATATTTCCATTTTGTTTGGAGTAAAAAGCTGGAAAATAGGTAGCCTCCTCCTGATCACTCATTCTGCACTAGAAAAGAGGTGGGGCAAAATGAGCACTGTATCAGGGAATTTCCTATTGGTTTCAGTGCAATTTTTTCTTACTTAGGTGTTCACATGTTTGCTGCAGTTTTTTAGCTTGTTTCTGGAACCCTCACAAAGGTATTTTGATCCATTTATTGTTTATTTGATATCTCCATGGGAGAAAGGCCTGGAGCCACCTAATTCACCCTCTTGCTGACATCATCCCCATACAGTTTTTAAAGGATGAGGTTGAGTTTATGTAAACTATGTGTCCAACTATTACAAAATAAAAGACAGTGTTTAGATAATAAGAATAAGTTTATTTTTTTAGATGCATTATAAAGTGCTGCAATAAGTCAATGATTCTCAAACAGCATAATGTGGAATCCAGTGCTTTCTTGAAAATTCTCCATGTGTGGTCATGGGAAGCAAAGGGAGCTATTGACTCCCTATACCAGATCCAATCAAAGAAAGTTTTTAAAATTTAGATATTGAGTTCAAGCATAAATATAATTTAGAAAACAATATTCAAAGAATATTTAAAGAAGTATTTTTAATATTTAATAATTATAAAAATTTTAAAAATTAAAATAATTCTCTTTGTGTAAAGAAACTAATGGTTTTTGAATTGTATGACATTTTTATTCAAGTAGTCAGAAGATAGAGTCCTAAATTTGCTGAATCCACAGGGAACTTTAATAAGAACCATGCCAGATTTATGAAAGCATAAACTCAATGAATAAAAATATTTATACTTCCAACTGTAGATTTCTAAATAACATGGATTTTCAATTTTATCCAGAAGTTTCAAATAATAATTTGGTGCAATCAGTAAGTGCAATTATAGAGCTTTCCACAGGATACTATGGAAATATATGGAACACTTAGTTTTAAAAAGGATCAATATCTTCCTGGAGAGGATGACATCTAAAAGGAAGATTAAGTGTTATCTAAGTACAGAAATATGAGGAAAAAAAGGATGCTTGCCCTTGGTATGTACTATGTGCACTATGTGCATACCAAGGGCAAGCATAAAATAGAATTGAACAAAAACTACCAAAATTTCTATTTTATTAAAGCATACAGTGTGAGAGAGTGATTGTAGAGAAATTGTTAGGAACCACATATGGAGTTTTTATATGCCATGCTTAGAGGTTTAGGCTTGAAATTACAGGGTTGTAAGAAAGGAAATTATGTTCTCTGATTTGTATTTTATATAAAGTGTTCTATCAACATTTTTAGTGCCTGGTTTGAGGAGGAAGATTGGAGTCAGAAAGACCAGATAAGAAGCTATTGCATTACACTAGATGAAATAAGATAAAAACCTAACTAGCAGAGTATAAATAAGGATAATAAGGAAAATAAGAATGAAAGCATATTGAGGAAATAAAAATAGAACTTTTCTGAATGTGAGGGAAAATCAGGAGAAGGAATCTGGGATAACTTCCATCTTCCAGCTTAGCTGAAATGATCAGCCTTTTAGACCCTCAATTTCCTGGTCTGTAAAATTGTATAATAATGTAAACATAAGAAAGGATTGAATGAGATTTCATATGCAAATCCCTTGGGGATTGCCTGGGACATACTAGGCATAGATAAAATACCATCCCTTTGCTTTCTCTTTCTGCAGAAATATATAGAGAAACACTGAAGAAGTTTTTCTGCTGCAATTTTATAGCCGTTCTCCTTTAGTTGGCTCTCTTACTGAGTAAGAAAAGTGAGGTACAGAACTACTGCTCATTTGATTCAATCCACTAAATTTATTGAATTTAATGAAAATATCTCATTAATAACTTGATACATGTAGTCATTGTTATCATTTAAATTGTTTTGCATAAAAAAGGTATGTAACTTGTTGAGTACTCTTATTAAATGCTAAAATATACAGTTTTATGCTGGTGAGAAAAAGGAATTGGGCCAAATTTCATTCCAATGAGCTTACACGAGAATTCTCAAATGTATAATCCCAAGTATAATGCCTTTTTGTTATATCTATGCACTTTGTTACCACCATGGTAAATATGTTAGGATTTAATTGGCAATTAGCTCATGGAATTTTATACAGCTGAGCCTTTGTTCTGAGACTAATATGACTTTATAGGAAAATAATTTTTAAACATACAATTTAAAGTGCAAATACATCTTAGAGAAATAAAATAGTAACATTATCAAGAGCTCTGCAAGAAACTCTTAAAATGAGAACATTATTTTAGCAATAACACAGCAATAACACCTCTAAATTGTCACTACCAAGGAAATATGAACGTATTTATAAGTTATAATTTCTGTTCAAATTATATATTAATGGTATTTTGGATGCTTATATTCTGAAATACTGTATCTTGATAATATAATTATAATCTCCTATGATAATAACCTCTGTGGTTTATACATGAATATTTTTTAGATATGCTTACCATAAATTTGTTATTATGTAATAATCACATGGTGCTGTTAAATAAATAAAAGACTAAATCTCATCCTCTACAAATAAATACTTCTTTTTTTTTTTTTTAAAGATTTTATTTATTTATCAGAGAGAGAGAGACAGAGGCAGGCAGAGGGAGAAGCAGGCTCCTTGCTGAGCAAGGAGCCCGATGTGGGACTCGATCCCAGGACCCTGGGATCATGACCTGAGCTGAAGGCAGAGGCTTAACCAACTGAGCCACCCAGGCGTCCCTACAAATAAATACTTCTTAAGACTTCCACTTATTTACTCAATGTAAAATGGTCTGAATTTTGTTTTTGGTTGGTAAAGATTTGAAGTTTCAGTATACTTAAGCTAGCTCTTTAGTTTTATTTTTGTTTTTGTTTTTAATAAAAAAAGAGCTTCCAAACTTTATAGAAATGCATATATTTTTTAATCCTTATGTTTTGGCCTATAAGCATACAAAGAAAATATAAATATAAGTTTAGAGCCTATATAACCTAGATGTAGTAAATAATCAATGAGTATTTAATTTAATCTAATCTCCATTGGTTTGTCTTACTGAGGACCAATCAAGAATCTGTTTCTTAAAGAAAAGGAAAAAAATGCAATAAGAAGAAAAAAATATATAGTATTTTTAAAGTGTTTAGTTAATTTTTTTAAAAGATTTTATTTATTTATTTGAAATAGAGAGAAAGTGAGTGAGAGAGCACAAGCAGGGGGAAGGTCAGAGAGAGAGGGAGAAGCGGACTCTCCTGCTGAGTAGGGAGCCTGACAAGGGGCTCGGTCCCAGGACCATGGAATCTTGACCTGAGCTGAAAGCAGATGCTTAACCACTGTGCCTCTAAACTGTTCAGTTAATTTTTTCTTAAGATAAAGACAAGTTTTACAACATTTAAAAGAATTCTTATCAAGATGAGGAGTTAAGAACAGGCTTCTAAATTTCTCCCATTTTTATCCAAAATCCCAATAAAATCTTAAAAAGTTGGTGCATTGGAATTGAAACCTAAGGAAGGGTCCTCCTCATGTGCCTCACACTTAGAAGACTTTCTGCTAGAAATGTGGTACAAATAAAAAGGTTAAAATTAGGAGGTATACAAAGATCAAAGATAGATACACAATTCCATTTTCTGTAAAAGCAGAGTACAGGGGCACCTGGGTGGCTCAGTCAGTTAAGCATCGGCCTTCAGCTCAGGTCATGGTCCCAGGGTCCTGGGATCGAGCCCCATGTTGGGCTCCAGCTCAGCGGGGAACCTACTTCTCTCTCTCCCCCCTGCTTGTGTGCTCTCTCTCTCACTCTCTCTCTCTCTCAAATAAGTGAATGAATGAATAAATAATAATAAAAATAAATAAATAATAAATAAATAAATAAATAAATAAATAAATAAATAAATAAATAAAGCAGAGTACATCCCTGAAAAGTGATGAAGTATTTTTGCTTGATTTAGTTCTAAGGACGAAGGCCAGAGGAGACATCCTTCTAGAATGTGTTCAGCTACAACATATCATCAGTCTTCAAAAGTAACTCTTCTTGAGACTTAAAGTTTTAAACAGGTATAAGAAGTGAAAAATTGGAACAATGGCAGGGCTTTTCTTGGAAGAAACAAGACAAAATATGATGCAACTGATATCAGTGCTAGGAAGGAGTCCAGAGAAAGCCACATCATGTTGTTGGGGTGTGTCTGACTCTTGATTTCAGCTCAGGTCATGATCTCAGTGTCCTGGGATCAGGCCCCATGTGGAGCTCCATGCTCAGTGGGGAGTCTGCTTGAGGATTTCTATCCCTCTGCTCTCTCCCTCCCCAGCCCCGCTCATTCTCTCTCTCTCTCTCTCTCTCTCTCTGTCTCTCACATAAATAAATCTTTTAAAAAAAAGAGAAAAAGGATGAAAGATATGAAAACAGAAAATAGCTATTTGACAATGTGGGTAGTAGGAATTCCTGAGAAAATGATAATAAAAATTAGAACAGAAGAAAACATGATGTAGTAGATGAAAATATGGGTGAGCTGAAAAAAATTCCCATTTTTACAGATAAAAAAAAAAAAATCACCATGATAGGTTGACTCTATCTTTGGGTTTTCCTGGAAGGCCTGTAAATGGTATACTAAGGAGGGAGGAGAGAAGGATCCACCCTTCCTGGCCTTCTCATACCTAATATTTTTATTTATTTATTTATTTATTTTATTTTTTAAAAGATTTTATTTATTTATTTGACAGAGAGAGAGACAGCGAGAGAGGGAACACAAGCAGGGGGGGTGGGAGAGGGAGAAGCAGGCTTCCCGTGGAGCAGGGAGCCCGATGCAGTGCTTGATCCCAGGACCCTGGGATCATGACCTGAGCCGAAAGCAGATGCTTAATGACTGAGCCACCCAGGCACCCCATCATACTTAATATTTTTAAATAAAAGTTTATTCTATCTTTTTACTGGTTGGTTGATTCTCTTTTACAATCTTTAAATCTTAATTTTTTTCTTTAAGTGTTAATTTTTTATCTTAAAACTTAAAAAAAAAACAACCATATCAGAGAAATAGAGTTGCATCAGCTTTACAGTTTATCGATTGTCTAAACTGTACCTTTTACAGATGTTTTGGTTTTAGTAAAATTTTAATTATTAAGACTACTACTGAATGGTCAAAGTTCAAGTTTGACTATTCAGTAGTTGTTGACAGTAAAAACTATTGAATATGGGCACTTGGTGGCTCAGTTGGTTAAGTGTCAGACTCTTGATTTGGGCTTGGTTCATGATCTCAGGGTCATGAGATCGAACCCCACATCAGGCTCCTTGCTCAGCACAGAGTCAGCTTGAGATTATCTTCCTCTCCCTCTGCCCCACCCCATGTACTCTGTCTCTCTCTCTCAAATAAATAAATCTTTAAAAATTATTGAATAAATAGTTGTGCATTTTTTTACTGCAGGAACTTGGGTTCTGCACTTTTTTTTTGCAATATGAACAACTGCTTCATACTTATTCTGAACAAATTTCCTTAAAAATTTTGAAGTTGGATATCTGTGCCAACATGAAGTGGCATTGACCAGAACCAGTGTGGGTTCAACAAAGAAATATTTTTATAAAGCAGAAAAGGATGTTATTGGAGCAGTATTTGAATATGGTCATATCTAGTTGAAAACATATAATGTCTTCAACATCACATACTGTTAAGAAAAGTTCTAAAGAAATTCAAACTAGCACATCCAGAGAATGTATACGAGAAATGAAAAAAGCTTCCAATGTCACAGGGCTGAAAGATGACAACCTTTTTATAAGCATTGATATGATAAAGAGTAAAGAAATTTTAGTATGGTTTATTATGAACAGGATTAAAAACATAATAATAAAGAAGAAAGAGAGTAGATAAGATTTTCTTGACCATTTTATATTTGTTGCATTATATAAACTTTTTTTCAAAATTATGTTAATAAGCAATCTTTAAATAACTAAAGTAAGATAGACAAATATGACTGTACTGTATATTGAAGATAAATACTCAAAAAGAAGATAAATTTTAACAAAATTGTCATATTTGCAGAGGTCTCAAAAATAGAAATCACGATGTATTCATTACTGCAAAAGTGCATACATAGATATAAATTATTCCCTTTTCAGGAAAAAAAAGCATTTTAATGTAATTTAATGTAATTAAAACATTTTAAAAATGCTTTTTAATGTAATTAAAAATGTTAATCCTTATTCCTTTTTGTAGTACAGTATTCCTTTTATTTTTCAAATTGTGTGTGTGTTGGCAATTTATCTTTTTATTGAATTTAATTCCAGTATAGTTAACATACAGTGTTATATTAATTTCAGGTATACAATATAGTGGTTCAACAGTTCTACACTATACTCAGTGCTCCTCATGATAAGTGTACTTTTTCATCTCCATCACCTATTTCACCCATCCCCCACCCACCTCCCCTCTGATAACCATCAGTTTGTTCCCTATAGTTGAATCTGTTTCTTGGTTTATTTTTCTCTTATTTTTCCCTTTGCTCATTTGTTTTGTTTCTTAAATTCCACATGAGTGAAATTATATGTATGACTTATTTTGTTAAACAGTTGTGAGGTGATATCTCATTGTAGTTTTGATTTGCACTTCCCTGATGATGAGTGAAACTGAGCATTTTTCATGTGTCTGTTGGCCATCTAGATGTCTTCTTTGGAGAAATGTCTCTTCATGTCTTCTGCCTATTTCTTAATTTGATTGTTTGGCTTTGGGGTTTTGAGTTGTATCAGTTCTTTATGTATTTTGGACACTAACCTTTCATCAGACCTGTAATTTGCAAATATCTTCTCCCTTTGTGTAAGCTGCCTTTCAGTTTTGTTGATTGTTTCCTTTGCTGTACAAAAGCTTTTTATTTTGATGAAGTCCTAATAGTTGATTTTTGCTTTTATTTTTCTTGCCTCAGGAGACATATCTAGAAAAATGTTGCATTGGCCAATGTCAGAGAAATCACTGCCTTTGCTGTCTTGTAGGATTTTGATGGTTTAGGTCTCACATTTAGATCTTTAATCCATTTTGAGATTATTTTTGTATATGGTGCAAAAAGTAGTTCAGTTTAATTCTTTTGCATGTAGCTGTCCAGTTTTCCCAATACCATTTGTTGAAGAGACTTTTTCCCATTGTATATTCTTTCCTTCTTTGTTGAAGATTAATTGACAGTATGCTTGTGGTTTTATTCCTTGGTTTTCTATTCTGTTCCATTCATATATGTCTCTCTTTTTGTGCCAGTACCATACTGTTTTGATTACTACAGGTTTCTAATATAACCTAAAGTCTGAACTTGTGATATCTTCAGCTTTGTTTTCCTTTTTCATGATTGCTCTGGCTATTTAGGGTCTTTTGAGATCCGTACAAAATTTAGGATTGTTTGCTCTAGCTCTGTGAAAAATGCTGTTGGTATCTTGTTAAGGAATGCATTAAATCTGTAGAATGCTTTGAGTAGTATAGATATTTTAATAATATTTGTTCTTCCAATCCATGAGTGTGGAATGTCTTTCCATTTCTTTGTGTCATCTTAAATTTCTTTCATTAGTGTTTTATAGTTTCTAGAGTACAGGTCTTTTACCTCTTTGGTCAGGTTTATTCCTAGATATTTTATTATTTTAGGTATAATTGTAAATAGGATTATTTTCTTAATTTCTCTTTCTGCTGCTTCATTATTAGTGTATTGGAATGCAACAGGTTTCTGTAGATTGATTTTGTGTCCTGTAACTTTACTGAATTCATTTATCAGTTCTAGTTGTTTCTTTGGTGAGTCTGTGGGGTTTTCTATATGTCATATCATGTCATCTACAAATAGTGAAAATTTTAATCTTCCTTAGCAATTTGGATGCCTTTTCTTTCTTTTTGTTTTCAGATTGCTGTGGCTAGGACTTCCAGTACTATGTTGAATAAAAGTGGTGAAAGTGGACATCCTTGATCCTGACCTCAGGGGAAAAGCTTTAGGTTTTCTCCCCATTGAGTGTGATGTTCACTGTGGATTTTTCACATAAGGCCTTTATTATGTTGAGGTATGCCCTCTAAACCTACTTTGTTGAGAGTTTCTATCATGAATGGATGTTGTACTTTGTCAAATGCTTTTTCTTCATCCATTGAAATAATCATATGGTTTTTTATCCTTCCTTTCTCTTATTGATGTGATGTAATTGATTTGTGAATATTGAACCACCATTGCAGCCTAGGAATAAATCCCACTTGATTGTGGTGAATGATTTTCTTAACGTATTGTCAGACTTGGTATGCTAGTATTTTGTTGATGATTTTTGTGACTATGTTCATTAGAGATATTGACCAGTAATTCTCCTTCTTTTGTGGTGTATTTATCTGGTTTTCATATCAGGGTAATACTGGCCTAATAGAATGAATTTGGGACTTTTCCTTCCTCTTCTAATTTTTGGAATATTTTGAGAAGAATGGGTATTAAGTTTCTTTAAATGTTTGGTAGAATTCGCCTGTGAAGCCATTTAGTCCTGGACTTTTGTTTGTTGGCAACCTTTTGATTACTGATTCAGTTTCGTTGCTGATAATCAAATCTGTTAAAATTTTCTATATCTTCCTGCTTCAGTTTTGGTAGGATATATGTTTCTAGGAATTTATCCATTTTTTCTAGGTTGTCCAATTTGTTGACATAAAACTTTTCATAATATTCTTACAATTATTTGTATTTTTGTGGTATTGGTTGTTATTTCTCTCCTTTCTTTTTTTTAAAAGATTTTTTATTTATATTTGACAGAGAGATAGAGAGAGAGCACAAGTAGGCAGAGCAGCAGGCAGAGGGAGAGGGAGAAGCGGGCTCTCAGCTGAGCAGGGAGTCCGATGTGGGACTCGATCCCAGGACCCTGAGATCATGACCTGAGCCAAAGGCAGCTGCTTAACCGACTGAGCCACCCAGGTGCCCCTATTTCTCCTCTTTCATTTGTGATTTTTTTTTTATTTGAGTCCTCTCTCTCTCTCTCTCTCTCCCTCTCCTTCTTGATGATGAGTTTGGCTAGAGGTTTATGAATTTTGTTTATCTTTTCAAAGAACCAGCTCCTGATTTCTTTGATCTGTTCTATTATTCTTTTAGTTTCTATATCATTTATTTCTTCTCTAATCTTTATTATTTCCTTCCTTCTGCTGGTTTGGGGGTTTTTTTTTGTTCTTTTTTTCCCTAGCTCTTTTAGGAATAAGGTTAGGTTTTTTACTTGAAATTTTTCTTGCTTCTTGAAGTAGGCCTACATTGCTATAAACTTCCTTCTTTGAACTGCTTTTTTTGCATCCCAAAGATTTTGGATCATTGTTTTCATTTTCATTTGTTTCCATGTAATTTTTTTTTCTTTTTTGATTTCTTTTTTTGACCCATTCATTATTTAATAGCATTTATTTAATGTCCACGTGTTTATTCTCTTTCAAGGTTTTTTCTTGTGACTAATTTCTAGTTTCATAACATTGTGGTCAGATATGTATTTATTGCCATTTGTTACTTGTTTTGTGGTTGTTTTTGTAGTGATCCTTTCTTCTCTTGCTCTCTTTCATGGTTTTCTGGCTTTCTTTATTGATATAGATGGATTCCTTTATTTTTATTCTTTGCAAATCTATTATTAGTTTTTGATTTGTGGTTATCATTAGGTTTATATATAACATCTTATACATATATAACACTCTGTATTAGGTTGATGTTAACTTAATTTTAAACATAATCTTTACTTCCCCTCCCCCATGTTTTAGGTATAGGATGTCATATTTTACTTCCTTTTATTTTGTGAATTCCTGGACTATTTTGTACAGATATACTTACATTTACTGCTTTTCTGTTTTTTACTTTTAATAGTCTCACTTCTGGTTTTTCCTTTCTACTTAAAGAGGCCCCTTTACTATTTCTTGTAGGGCTGATTTAGTGGTCATAAACTCCTTTAGTTTCTGTTTGTCCAAGAAACTCTTTATCTCTCCTTCTATTCTGAATGATAGCCTTGCTGGATAGTGTATTCTTGGCTGCAGATTTTTCCCTTTCAGTACTTAGAATGTATCATGCCCTTCCCTTCTGGCCTGCAACATTTCTGGTGAAAAATCCCCTGATAGCCTTTTGGGGTTTCCCATGTATGTAACTGTCTTCTTTTCTCTTGCTTCTTGTAAGTTTTTTCCTGATCACTACATTTTGCCATTTTAATTACTATGTGTCTTGGTGTGAACCTCCTTAGGTTGATTTTTTAGGGGATCTCTGGCTTCCTGGATCTGGATATTTGTTTTCTTCCTCAGATTAGGGAAGTATTCAGCTATTATTTCTTCAAGTAAATTTTCTGCCTGCTTTTCCCTCTCTTCTTCTAGGATCCCTATAATGCAAATGTTATTATGTTTGATGAAGTCACTGAATTCTCTGACTATTCTCAACTTGCTTAATTTCCCCACCTCTCATTTGCTTAGCTTGATTATTTTCCATTACTCTGTCTTCTAGGTCATTGATTCATCCCTTTGCTTTGTCTAGCCTACTATTTATTCCATCAAGTGTTTTTTTTTTTTTTTTTAAGATTTTTTTTATTTATTCATGAGAGACAGAGAGAGAGAGGCAGAGGCAGAGGGAGAAGCAGGGAGCCCAATGCAGGACTTGATCTCAGGACCCTAGGATCATGACCTGAGCCAAAGACAGACACTTAACTGACTGGGCCACCCAGGCATCCCAGACCCTCATCAGGTGTATTTTTAATTTCACTTATTGTGCTCTTCATCTCTGATTGGTTCTTTTTATCTCTTTGTTAAGGGTCTCACTGATGTCCTTGGCTCTTTTTTCAATGCCAATGAGTATGTTTATTATCATTATTTTAAATTCTCTATTAGGCATGTTATTTATATTATTTCACTTAGGTCTCTTGCTGTCTCTTTAAGGGTGGGGATTCAGTCCTCCAACACCCTCCAGTCTCTCCCAGAGCTGAGCCTGCCAATACAATATGGAAGAAGAGTACACAACAGTATGAATCCTAAGAGGCAAGGATTATTGAGTACCATCTTAGAGACTTTCTACCACATGGCAGATGTTGACAAATTATCTGCTTTGAGGTTTCAAATATCCTAGGTATGTCACTGGTTCCAAATTGGAATAATTACTACTATTCGTTATTTTTATTCTCCACTTCCCATTCCGTGTTTCATTTGTTCAGTCAGTATCTTAGCCAGTCAGTATGCTTTTGCAGACTAACTCAAATTTTTATTTCTAAAAGATGTCAGCTTTTGGTAGCCTTTCTGGTTTGTGATTGCTATAGTTTCTTATTCTCTGCACATGGCAAAATTAGAAAGTGCCCCAGAGGAAGCACTAGAACTGGGCAGATTTTTTCTTCTCCCATTATGTATAAGCAAACCTATTACTTCCTGCTAATTAAGATTATACTGTAATTCTCTTTGTTATTTGTCCAGTTAGTACATGAGGAGCAATACATGGCACGTGGGTAGTCGGGCTCCAGTTCCCTGGATCATTATTACAAGCCTGCTGAAAACATTCTTTTCTTGGAGACAGGGACATAAAAAGAGAAAAGTTCAGGGTTGCAGGGAGAGAAAACAAAAAAATATTAGATTATTTTTTGTGAAGTGTGAAATTCCATTTGCATTTATATCCCTTGTAAACTGGTGTAGTTAACATTGCTGCCCTTCCACCCATGATACTTTCAAAAGTAGGTTGAAGAGAAAACTTCAGTGTGAGCCAGAGTGGCATAGAGGGTTACTATTGACAACAGCCAAAATCAAAAACAAACAAACAAATATTTTGAACTTTTCAAAGTATAGCCACAAATGCGCTGTATGGCTCAAAGTAAAAATCACTTATTGCATGGGTTATGACTAATTTTCCAATTTAGATACACAGGAAAAAAATTTGTGTCCTATACTAAAAGGAATGAATTCCCATGGATCAAAAATAAGTTAAGAATACTGACCCCTTTATCCATTGTCATTTTTTCTTAGGTTACTGAGCTCAAGTAAAAATAATATTAAATATCTCTTTTTTAATTCTTCTGTTTGATTCTCCAATGTAAGATATGCTAGAGACTGATTTTTTCTTCCCCCATCTCTTTTCCTTCAATACGTGACAATAATTCTAGAAATATGGTGATAGAGCAAAAAGACATTCTAAAATTAGCAAAACTTCAGAGTTAACTTTGAATAGTTTTTGCTTTATCACTATCTGATTCTTGGCTTTATTATGTCTTTTTGATATCAGTTCCATAATTATATGTTTAGATGGATTTTATATTTCCTTCTTTCTTCTCTTCAACCAATTTTCTCCTGTCACATGACAGGATTGCTTTCTTAATGAACACATAACATAAACTCTGAGTTAATAATAGTAGGTATAAATTGTTCAGGGGCAAGGTCTTGTAAAATATATCCATAAAATCACAGTTCTATTTGGTTTCCTGTTCTCCTGTAAGAGCTACATTAACTTTAAAGTTTAAACCACTCATTAAATCCAGTTACAAAAGATGAAATCACCAGTTAATTATTTTTATAGAATTTTGGTAAGGAATTTTGACACTATTTGGTAGATCATTACCTCTAACAGTAGATTTGAATCTCCAGAAAACAGAAACAAGCAGAGGTCCTGGCAGTGGTAATTACTCAAAAGTACTGGTTGACTAAGTGAATGATTTATTTAATTAAGTCTCCTAGTTAATGATGAAGGAGAGTAGTCTCCCCTTGCCTGGAGATCCAAACATTTAACAAATATCCTGAGATATGCTTATCCTACTCATCATCTGCTCCCAGCATTCCTAAAGGAAAATAACCAAGGTCAGGGCTCAGCACAGCCTGAGCAGGAAAACAATCTATAGTACAGGAGAAAATATTTCTAAAATAAAAGAAATTTAGAATCTGGCTAATGAATGCCACAGAATCCTTGGGACTGTATGTGAGATGGCTTTGGACTGGGGTGGATGTAGACTATACGATGGATAAGGGAGAATTTATTGAAATAATTCAGTATTCAACATTATGGCAAGAATACTTGCAATATTGCCTAACACTGCTGGCATGGCTATTTAAAGTTCGGATGTGACAATGGGCTATAGTAAATAAGGTGGAAATTAGATAATTGTTTTAATAGAGCACTCAGAAGTAGGTCAAAGTTCTCAGAGTGGTGGGATTGTGAGGAAGGATTTATTATATAAGAAGGAGGTATTCTTTGCTTGCTTTTCTATGTTCAATGGGATGGTCCAGTGGATAGTTGGGAAAAAAAGGTTACACTGGTAAAGAGGACATTAGCATCTTTGAGAAAGTTGATAATGGTAGCCTTCTGTAGTTTCCAATAGAACATTCTCTCATGACACTGGGCTCCCTAGAATCATTGGGAAGATCAGATTCCAGAATGGCAGAGCCAAGAGGTAGTACTGAAAGTCAAAAACAATTTCTTAATTTGTTTTTTACCTTTTATTTTGAAATAACCTTACACATACAAGGAAATTACAAAAATAGAACATAGATATTTTTAATAAATGGCATTGGGATAACTGGATAGCCACATGCAAAAGAATGAAATAGAACTCCTACTTCAAAACATATACAAGAATTAATGAAAAATGAATCATTAATCTAAATGTAATAGCTAAAACTAGAAAACGTTTACAAGAAAACATAGAAGTAAATCTACATTACCTTGGATTAGGAAATGTTTCTTAGATATGATGACACCAAAACCTCAAGTGAGAAAAAAAGAAAAAAATAGGGATGCCTGGGTGGCTCAGTCAGTTAAGCATCTGCCTTCAGCTCAGGTCATGATCCCAGGGTAATGGGATCGAGTCCTGCATTGGGCTTCTTGCTCAGCAGGGAGCCTGCTTCTCCCTCTGCCTGCTGCTTTCGCTGCTTGTGCTTTCTGTCTCTCTCTCTGACATCATGACCTGAGCTGAAGACATATGCTTAACCAACTGAGCCACCCAGGCATCCCAAGATTACTTAAGAAGTTTAAAAATAAAAAAGTCTCCTAATAGGGGCCCTCACTGGCCATGTAGTGAAACATTATGCAACAGTATACTATGAATACTTCTTCTGCCGCTTCTCCTTGTACTATGATGGAGTCCATCACAACCATCAGTTAATTAAAACACAGAAAAATGCTTTAAGTCCAAAATAACATGTGAGAGAAAAATGTAAAGTTCATAAAAAAGAGTGAATAAAAATATTATAATATTTTACTGGCAAAAAAAAATAAAACAAAATAAAAATGGAAAAAGGATTTGAATAGCCATTACTTTAAAAAAAGAGATATGCACATGGCCAATGAACACACAAAAAGATGCTCAACATCATTAGTCATTACATAAATGCAAGTCAAACCCAAAGTGAGTTATCACTTCACATCCACTAGGATGGCTAAAGGTTAAAAGTCAGACAATAACAAGTGCTTTGGAGGATATGTAGAAATTGATACCCCCATATTACTGGTGAAAATATAAAATGTTGCAGCCATTTTGGAAGAGTTTGACAGTTTGAAGTGTTAAACATGGAGTTACCACATGATCTTTCAATTCAACTTCTAAGTATATACCCAACATAATAAAAAACATATCTCCACACAAAAACATTCACATGAGCTAAAGACCACTCTGCTCAAGAATGTTTGGGTCAACCAGGAAATCAAAGAAGAACTTAAACAATTCATGGAAACCAATGAGAATGAAAACAAATCGGTCCAAAACCTATGGGATACTGCAAAGGCAGTCCTAAGGGGGAAATACATAGCCATCCAAGCCTCACTCAAAAAAATAGAAAAATCCCGAATTCACCATCTAACTCTACACCTTAAAGAACTGGAGAAAAAGCAACAAACGATGCCTAAGCCACGCATTAGAAGAGAAATAATTAAGATTAGAGCAGAGATCGGGGCGCCTGGGTGGCTCAGTCGTTAAGCGTCTGCCTTCGGCTCAGGTCATGATCCCAGGGTCCTGGGATCGAGCCCCGCATCGGGCTCCCTGCTCAGCGGGAGGCCTGCTTCTCCCTCTCCCACTCCCCCTGCTTGTGTTTCCTCTCTCGCTGTCAAATAAATAAAATCTTTAAAAAAAAAAAAAAAGATTAGAGCAGAGATCAATGAATTAGAAACCAGAAACACAGTAGATCAGATCAACGAAACTAGAAGCTGGTTCTTTGAAAAAATTAAGATTGATAAACCACTGGCCAGACTTATCCAAAAGAAAAGTACCCAAATTAATAAAATTATGAATGAAAAGGGAGAGATCACGACTAACACCAAGGAAATAGAAACAATTATTAGAAATTATTATCAACAACTATATGTCAATAAGATGAGCAACCTGGATAAAATGGATGCCTTCCTGGAAACCTATAAACTGCCAAGACTGACACAGGAAGAAATTGACAACCTGAATAGGCCAATAACCAGGAACGAGATCGAAACAGTGATCAAAAACCTCCCAAAAAACAAGAGTCCAGGGCCTGATGGATTCCCTGGGGGAATTCTACCAAACATTCAAAGAAGAAATAATACCTATTCTGTGAAGCTGTTTTAAAATATACAAACAGAAGGAAAGCTTCCAGACTTATTCTATGAGGCCAGCATTACCTTAATGCCCAAACCAGGCAAAGACCCCATCAAAAAGGAGAATCTCAGACCAATATCCCTGATGAATATGGATTCCAAAATCCTCAACAAAATCCTAGCTAATAGGATCCAACAATACATTAAAAGGATCATCCACCACGACCAAGTGGGATTTATCCCCGGGATGCAAGGGTGGTTCAACATTCGCAAAACAATCAATGTGATAGAACACATTAATAAGAGGAGAGAGAAGAACCATATGGTCCTCTCAATTGATGCAGAAAAAGCATTGACAAAATACAACATCCTTCCCTGATTAAAACTCTTCAGAGTATAGGGATAGAGGGAACATTCCTCAAGTTCATAAAATCCATCTATGAAAAACCCACAGAGAATATCATTCTCAATGGGGAAAAGCTGAGAACCTTTCCCTTAAGATCAGGAACACGTGAAGGATGCCCACTCTTGTCACTATTGTTCAGTATAGTACTAGAAGTCCTAGCAACAGCAATCAGACAACAAAAAGAAATAAAAGGTATTCAAATTGGCAAAGAAGAAGTCAAACTCTCTCTTTTCGCAGATGACATGATACTTTATGTGGGAAACCCAAGAGACTCCACCCCCAAATTACTAGAACTCATACAGCAATTCAGTAATGTGGCAGAATACAAAATCAATGCACAGAAATCAGTTGCTTTCTTATACACTAACAACGCAACTGTAGAAAGAGAAATTAGAGAAATGATTCCATTTACAATAGCACCAAAAACCATAAGATACCTCGGAATAAACCTAACCAAAGAGGTAAAGGATCTATACTCTAGGAACTACAGAACACTCATGAAAGAAATTGAAGAAGACACAAAAAGATGGAAAAACGTTCCATGCTCATGGATCAAAAGAATAAACATTGTTAAAATATCTATGCTATCCAGAGCAATCTGTACCTTCAATGCCATCCCGATCAAAATTCCAATGACATTTTTCAAAGTGCTGGAACAAACAATCCTAAAATTTGTATGGAATCAGAAAAGGCACCAAATCACCAAGGAAATGTTGAAAAAGAAAAACAAAGCTGGGGGACATCACGTTGCCCGATTTCAAGCTATATTACAAAGCAGTGATCACCAAGACAGCATGGTACTGACACAAAAACAGACATATAGATCAGTGGAACAGAATAGAGAGCCCAGATATGGACCCTCAACTCTATGGTCAAATAATCTTCGACAAAACAGGAAAAAATATGCAATGGAAAAAAGACAGTCTCTTCAATAAATAGTGCTGGGAAAATTGGACAGCCACATGCAGAAGAATGAACCTTGACCATTCTCTAACACCATACACAAAGATAAACTCAAAATGGATGAAAGACCTCAATGTGAGACAGGAATCCATCAAAATCCTAGAGGAGAACATAGGCAGTAACCTCTTTGACATCGCCCACAGCAACTTCTTTCAAGATACATCTCCAAAGGCTAGTGAAACAAAAGCAAAAATGAACTTTTGGGACTTCATCAAGATAAAAAGCTTCTGCACAGCAAAGGAAACAGTCAACAAAACAAAGAGGCAACCCACAGAATGGGAGAAGGTATTTGCAAATGACACTACAGATAAAGGACTGGTATCCAAGATCTATAAAGAACTTCTCAAACTCAACACCCAAAAAAACAAATAATCAAGTCAAAAAACGGGCAGAAGACATGAACAGACACTTCTCCAAAGAAGACATACAAATGGTAACAGACACATGAAAAAATGTTCAGCATCATTAGCCACCACGGAAATTCAAATCAAAACCACACTGAGATACCACCTTACACCAGTTAGAATGGCAAAAATTGACAAGGCAAGAAACAACAAATGTTGGAGAGGTTGTGGATAAAGGAGAACCCTCTTACACTGTTGGTGGGAATGCAAGTTGGTACAGCCACTTTGGAAAACAGTGTGGAGGTGCCTCAGAAAATTAAAAATAGAGCTACCCTATGACCCAGTCATTGCACTACTGATTATTTACCCCAAAGACACAGATGTAGTGAAAAGAAGGGCCATATGCACCCCAATGTTCATACCAGCAATGTCCGCAATAGCCAGACTATGGAAAGAGCCTAGATGCCCTTCAACAGATGAATGGATAAAGAAGATGTGGTCATATATACAATGGAATATTACTCAGCCATCAGAAAGGATGAATATCCAACTTTTACATCAACATGGATGGGACTCGAGGAGATTATGCTAAGTGAAATAAGTAAAGCAGAGAAAGTTAATTATCATATAGTTTCACTTATTTGTGGAACATAAGGAATAACATGGAGGACATTAGGAGAAGGAAGGGAAAAATGAAGGGGGAAAATCGGAGGGAGAGATGAACCATGAGAGACTATGGACTCTGAAAAACAAACTGAGGGTTCCAGAGGGGAAGGGGGTGGGAGGATGGGTTATCCTGGTGATGGGTATTAAAGAGGGCACATTCTGCATGGAGCACTGGGTGTTATACACAAACAATGAATCATGGAACACTACATCAAAAACTAGTGATGTAATGTATGGTGATTAACATAACAATAAAAAATTTTTTAAAAAGGGAGGGCACATACTGCATGGAGCACTGGGTGTTATACGAAAACGATGAATCGTGGATCACTACATCAAAAACTAATGATGTATTGTATGGTGACTAACATAATAAAATAAAATTAAAACAAGACAAAACAAAACAAAAATTCACATGAATGTCCATAGTAGCAGTGTTTGTCATAGCCAAAAAATGGAAACAGCCCAATGCCCATGAACTGATGAATAGGTAAATAAATATGATGTATCCATATAATACAGTGTTATTCAATCATAAAAATGAACGAAGTATTGGCACATGTTGCAATATTAATGTTTCCTGAAAACATTACAGTAAGTGAAAGAAATGAGTCACAAAAAAACACGTATTATATGAATGTCCATGAACAGGTAAATTCATAGAGACAAAGTAAATTAGGTGTTGCCAAGGGATGGGAGGTAGGGAAGAGGATGACTGCTTATGAATATGGTATCTCTTTTCAGTGTCATGAAAATGTTCTGAAATTAGATAGTGGTGATGGTTGCACAATTCTGAACTGTATATTTTAAGAGAGTGAATTTTATGGCATGTGAATTACATCTCAACAAAGCTATTATTTTAAAAAAAATAACACAAAATCTAAAATCGTGGAGGCCCTATATCTATCAAAGAACTTTCTACAAAGTAGTACAGAAAATTTATGTATACTCTCCACTCAGATTCCTTTAATGTTAACAACTTAGATAACATTAGCCCAATTATCAAGACCAGGAAATCAACATTGGTATAGTACTAGTAACTAAACTACAGAGCTTATTTAAATTTCACCTGTTTTTCCACTAATGTTCTTCTTCTGTTCCAGGATCCAATCCAGTCAGGGAAAAGTATGTCTGGAACCAGTGGATACCCAGGGGATGTTTTAAATTTAAAGAAATTTAAATATTTTTAAAAGATGTATTAATTTATTTGAGAAAGAGAGATGGGGGAAAGAGGGAGTGGAGGGGCAGAGGGAGAGAGAGAGAGAGAATCTCCAGCAGACTGCATTGAGCACGGAGCCTCATCTGGGGCTCGATCTCAAGACCCTAAGATCATGACCTGAGCCAAAATTGACAGTAGGCAACTCAACCGACTGAGCCATCCAGGTGTCCCTAAATATTTTTTTTTTTAACTCAGAGATTAAGAATTAAGGCATTCTTTGAGACAGTTGGAATGGGGGAGAGGGGAGGAGGGAGAGAGAATGGGAAGACAAGGAAAGCCCTGAAGACAGAGGAATAGAGTTTAAGTGTAATGAGTCAAACAAGACAAATACTGTATGATCTTTATCTGGCCCCATGCAGTAGGTCCCATTGGCTCATTCCATGTGGCCTCCCACCTCATGTCAACCACTCTGATGTATCTATATCTACCATCCTTAGGGCCTTAAAATTTTAGGTGTAGCTGGGGGCTCCTGTGTCTAGGAAGCAGTTCCCTTACATATAACAGTGCCAACATTGAAATCTTGGCACTTATCTTGGATTCTTTTAGAGAATGAGAAACAAGTCCCCTCCTCTTGCAGCATCTACAGAGAGAAATCTGCTTAATTTCCAAGGCTATCCTAAAGTCATTTTTATCTCACTGTCTTTGGTGATTTTAGGTTTTAGTCCTGCAAAAATGCCCAAGGCAAAACATATGCAAAGGATCTACCTTTTTACCGGGAGAAGGGAAATGAAGCAGAGGAAATACAAATCATAGTAATAAATATACAATTTTTCCTGTTCCTCAGACAAACAGGGAGTTCAAATAGAGGTAAAATATGATTGGAGAATTATCAAATGTTATAGAAATGTCTTTAACCTGGATTGGAGAGGTCAGGGGAATTTCATGGAAGAAGTAATGTCTCAGCTGAAACCTGAAAGACGAATAGGAGTTAACCAGGGAAGGAGAGGGGGCTGGGAAGCTAGTGTGTAGTCTCTGGGGAAAAAAAAAAAAAAAGCATGCTTGAAACATGAGAGTGAATTCAGTAAGACTACAGATCACAAAATGAGATAAAACATTGAGTGATGAACTGAAGAGTTGTATAGGTTAGATTGTTGTAGAAGCTGTAAGCCATGGTAAAAAGTCTGGTTTTTACTCTGTGAGCAATAGAAAGTCATTACAATGTTTCCAATCTGGGAAAGACAAAATAAGAATTTCATTTTGAAAGATCATTTTAGTTTCAAAGTAGACAGTTGGGGATAGAGAGTATCCCTGGTGGCTAGTGAACAATACTACAAGTGGAAGGACCCATTATAAAACTCTTAACAGTAATCCTCAGGAGAAATGATAATAGTGTGATTTTGAGAAGTGGCAGAGAAAATGGAGAAAAGTGGACATATTTCAACGATATGAGGTTGTACAATCTACTAAATGTGGCAATATTATATTTCATGAAATCTAAAACTCCATTGAGTTAAAATATAGCATTTTATATAGCACTAGGAAGGAAAACCTTGCTAGCTAATAACATATGATCTAACACCATTGATGGTTAGAAGCACCACAATTTCAGAGATATAAAATGTGTGGGGAAATGTACATTGTGGAATCAGTGAAAGACAGTAGATTGGAGGTAGGAAGAAAGGAAGGAGTCAAACCTGGGAGGAGGCAACTGAATAGGAAATGAATGGGCAACTGAGATAGAAATGTGAAGATTGGGTAGGAGAGGCATGAGAAATAATGAACTCAATTTTGAATATGTTATATTTGAAGTGTCTGTGTGATATCCAAGGGGAAATGTCTAGCACTCAATTTGTTTTGTGTGTTTAGAGTTTAAGTAGAGGTCTGAATCAGATCTAAAAAGATTTACAAAAGAATGAAAGTGGACCACTTCCTTACATTGTATACAAAAATAAACTCAAAATGAGTTAAATAACTAAATGTGTGACCTGAAACCAGAGAAGTCCTAAAAGCACTACCAATAATTTCTTTGACATCAGCTATAGCAACATTTTTCTAGATGTCTCCTAAGGCAAGGGAAACAAAAGCAAAGATAAAGTCTTGGGACTATATCAAAATAAAAAGCTTTTGGCTCGCGGGGCGCGGCGCGGGGCTGCGGAGCCCGGCCGCACGCGCGCTCCCGCTCCCGCTCCCGCTCCCGCTCCCGCTCCCGCTCCCGCTCGCCGCCGTCGCCGCCGCGGGCCCTCCCGCTTTGGTTCGGAGCCGCGGCCCCCAGCCTGCGCTGGACTCCGATTATGAAAGGGAAAGTGGCCCTTTCACCTCCTGGCTCCGAGGCTGGGAGCTTTTGTTTAGGAAAGGATGCAAATGGCCTTATCCGTCCCCCCACCTCCCGGGCCGAAAGAAATGAGAGCGAAGCCTGAGAGGCTCTCAAGTCCTTTTGGGTCTTGCGCTCCGTTCCCTGCTTCCTCCCCATCCCGAAGTTGCGAGCTTTCAGCCGGGAAGTCGTGCGGCCGCCATTGTCGCGGCTGCTCCGGGGTAGGGGAGGCGGCTGCCGCTGCTTATGACTGGCGTGCCCCTGATCAGGGTTATTCTGATCTGAAGAATTTGGTGTTTAAAGCATTAAGATAATAGCCTGAGTTGTTCATGGAGTTTTTCATCAGTATGTCTGAAACCATTAAATATAATGAGGATGATCATAAAACTCTGTTTCTGAAAACACTAAACGAACAACGCCTGGAAGGAGAATTCTGTGATATTGCCATTGTGGTTGAAGATGTGAAATTCAGAGCACGCAGGTGTGTTCTTGCCGCCCGGAGCACCTACTTTAAAAAGCTTTTCAAGAAGCTTGAGGTTGATAGCTCTTCAGTAATAGAAATAGATTTTCTTCGTTCTGATATATTTGAAGAGGTCCTGAACTACACGTACACAGCAAAGATTTCTGTGAAAAAAGAGGATGTTAACTTAATGATGTCATCAGGTCAGATTCTCGGTATCCGATTTTTAGATAAACTCTGTTCTCAGAAGCGTGATGTATCTAGTCCCGACGAAAACAACGGCCAACCGAAAAGTAAGTATTGCCTCAAAATAAATCGCCCCATTGGAGATGCTGCTGACACTCAGGATGATGACGTGGAAGAAACTGGAGACCAGGATGACAGTCCCTCTGATGACACGGTAGAAGGCACCCCCCCGAGTCAGGAGGACGGCAAGTCGCCTACGACGACGCTCAGGGTTCAGGAAGCAATCCTGAAAGAGCTGGGGAGTGAGGAAGTTCGGACGGAAGCTTAATTGCTACGGCCAGGGAGTAGAATCCATGGAGACCCCAGAATCGAAAGATTTGGGGTGCCAGACCCCTCAAGCCTTAACATTTAATGATGGAATGAGTGAAGTGAAGGACGAACAGACGCCAGGCTGGACGACAGCGGCCAGCGACGTGAAGTTCGAGTACTTGCTCTGTGGCCACCATGGGGAGCAGATCGCCGGCCAGGCGTGCGGGAAGACCTTCTCCGACGAAGGCAGGTTGAGGAAGCATGAAAAACGCCACACGGCCGACAGGCCGTTTGTTTGTGAAATGTGTACAAAAGGTTTTACCACCCAGGCCCACCTGAAAGAACACCTCAAAATCCACACGGGCTGTAAGCCGTACAGTTGTGAGGTGTGTGGAAAATCCTTCCTCCGCGCCCCGGACTTGAAGAAGCACGAGAGAGTGCACAGCAATGAGAGACCATTTGCCTGCCGCATGTGTGACAAAGCCTTCAAACACAAGTCCCACCTCAAAGACCACGAACGAAGACACAGAGGGGAAAAGCCTTTTGTCTGCGGCTCCTGCACCAAGGCGTTTGCCAAGGCGTCTGATCTGAAAAGGCACGAGAACAATATGCACAGTGAGAGGAAGCGGGTCACCCCCAGTGCCATCCAGAGCGAGACAGAACAGTTGCAGGCGGCAGCGATGGCCGCCGAAGCGGAGCAGCAGTTGGAGACGATCGCCTGTAGCTAGAGGTGACAGGACAGGACCGCTTTGCCTGAGCCCCGGAGGCGGGACTGCGCGGGTCCCAACACACGAGCGCCAGTCCCTGCATTTCTGTGGAAACTTACGGAGCATTGTCCTCACTGGACTTAAGGCAGTGCTTGGTTAGGTCTTTTGCAAACTTTGCAAGGAAATAGAGTTCCTTGGTTCTGACCAAACACTCTCACTGTCCCGTCTGGTGTCTGGTAGTGATGTTGCCAGTAAGCCCTCCCGCCCCCCGCCCCCCTCTTTTTTTATGATTTTAATTTGAGAACTCCTGTGTCCAGTTCAGAAGTGAGAGACTTCTATTCCAGTTTTTGTAATTCCTCTCTACACTTGCTGACTGGTGTCACAAGTGTACTGCACAGAGCGATAATTGAGTAAATTGATTTCCTAATCATCACGATTCTATGGGACTTAGGGTCAAAACAGCATTTTTAATAACTCGATCAAAGTACTTCATGCAGATGCAGAAAATACTGGTGGGTGGCTGACCAAGAACACTGCGCAGATAGGAAAACAAGTTCCAGAATTGCAGAGCGGTATTGGATTTATATTTGGTTTGTTAATTTTATATCACTGTTTTTCACTGTTGTTGTGCACAAATGATGGTTGCTTTGCTAAAGTGTTTCTTCATTTTGATTGCCCACACCTACCTCAAAAGATGGAGTCACAAGTCCTGAACAGAGGCTGAGCAAACCCACAGGGATGATGGTGGTCTGGGGGCTGAGTTCTTTTTGTTCCTCTTTTTTGGGGTATTGCCACTCTGCAACAGATGCGGTTTCTGGGGTAGACCAGTTGTTAGAGGGATAGCAAAGGGGGGAATAGGATCCTGGCTCTCAGGGACGAGGTTTTCACGTTTGCAACAGTTCCAAGATTTTCTAGATCAAAATAATTCTTAATTGATTTTGAAATTGGATTTTTATTTAGGATCAAAATTAGGACAAGAACAGGTATGCTTCTTCAGATACATTTGTGTCACTTAAGAGAATGTCATCAAGCTTTTGGGCTCTCTGCAGCACGTGATTTATCCACAAAGGAGATGTAATATTGTTGCTTAAATTATAATAAATTGAAAATCTTTTTAAGTGTGTAAATAGTGTAGAAGTGTTGGTCTTATGTATTTCAAGTAAAAGTAGACAGCTGCACCTTTTTTTTGCACATTGGATTAAAATAACTTCCATGAGCAACAAACATCGGTCTGTTTTTTAACCAATATTAAAGATTGTAAGACCAAAAATAAATAAATAAATAAATAAATAAAATAAATAAAAAGCTTTTGCACAACAAAGGGAACCATCAACAAAACAAGAAAGGAACCTACTGAGTGAATGGGAGAAGACATTTCCAAACGATTTATCTGATAAGGGATTAATATCTAAAATATATAAAGAACTTATACAACTCAACACCAAAATTAATAATAATAATAATTAATAATAAAAACAACAATCTGATTAAAAAATGGACTTGAATAGACATTTTTCCAAAGAAGACATACAGATGGGCAGCATATACATGAAAAGACACTCAACATCGCTCATTATCAGGGAAATACAAATCAAAACTACACTGAGATTATTGCCTTACACCTATTAGAATGGCTAGAATAAAAAACAAAAGAAATGACAGTGTTGGTGAGGATATAGAGAAAAAGAAACCCTCGCACACTGTTAGTGGAAATGCAAATTGGTGCAGCCACTGTAGAAAATACTATGGAGGTTCCTCCAAAAATTAAAAATAGAAATACCATATGATCTAATAATTCCACTCCTGGGTATTTACCCAAAGAAAACAAAAACATTAATTCAAAAAGATATATGCACCCTTATGCTTATTGCAGCATTATCTACAATAGCCAAGATATGGAAGCAGCCCAAGTGTCCATCAGTAGATGAATGGATAAAGAAGATGTAACACATGTATACAATGGAATATCATTCAGCCATAAAGAAGAATGAGATCTTGCCATTTGTGACAACATGGATGGACCTAAAGCGTATTCTACTAAGTGAAATAAGTCAGACTGAGAAAAACAAATATCATACGGTTTCACTTATATGTAGAATCCAAAAAAAACAAAACAAATGAATTTTTTTAAAAATTAAAAAAAAAATTTAAAAATAAAATAAACACAAGTGAATATACAAATGAAAAGGATAATCAGATCTATAAATACAGAGAACAAACTGATGGTTTCCAGAAGGGAGGGGCATATGGAGATGGGCAACATGGGTGAAGGAGAGTAAGAGGTATAGGCTTCCAGTTATGGGATGAGTAAGTCACATTAATAAAAGCACAACATAAGACATATAGTCAATGATATTGTAATAGTGTTGTATGGTGACAGATGATAGGTACATTTGTGGTGAGCATGGCATAACATATAGAGGTGTTGAATCACTATGCTATATGCCTAAACTAATATAATATTGTATGTCACCTATACTCAAATAAAAATATATAAGTAAAACCTAGACATTGGGAAAATTTCAAAATATGCATGAAAATAAAACTGATATAAGAAATTTGAGAATGGTCAACAATGTCAGATAGTACTAAACAATTAAATAAGATGGAAACGGGTGCTTGAGTGGCTCAGTCAGCTAAGCATCAGACTCTCGGTTTTGGCTTAGGTCATGATCTCATGTCATGAGATCAAGCCTCGCAATGAGTTCTATGCACTGAGCCGGAGTCTGCTTAAGATTCTTTCTCCCTCTTCCTCTGCCCCTCTCCCTGCTCGTGGGCTCTCTAAATAAATAAATAAATAAATAAATAAATAAATAAATAAAATCTTTTAAAATAAATAAATAAGATGGAAACTTATTTGTTTCTACTAGGTGTTTTTTTCAAACGGGCAGACCCTGATTGTAGAACCTGGGGACGAGTTAGGTCCTCAGTAAGGAAGACAAGATAGTTGAACCTACAAGAAAATAAGGAATCGACAGAAGAATAAATTTACTGGAGATACCAATGTTGAAAGAAGATGAAACGATGAATAAAGAGAGGAAGACATTAGAAACAAATTTTACATAGTTCACATATTAACCAAGATGGAGCCTAATGAACATGTCCAAAATCCAGGGCACTGATTTTTTTTTCTTCAGTAAGAATTCTGTTGCATTTAATTTTCATTTAATCTTCAATTTTGTAATTTGCTAAAGAAGATTTTATAGTCATAAGGGAGTGGAAAACCTTATCAATGAAATCTTATTTGCAAGTATGTTATGAACTGAATTATTTTCCCCCAAAATTCAGAAGTTGGAGCCCTCACCCCCAATATGACTGTATTTGGAGATGGCACCTTTGATGAAGTAATGAAGGTTAAATGAAGTCATAGGGGTTAGCCCTAATACAATAGGGCTATGTCCCTCTAAGAAGAGGAAGAGGAACCAGGGATGCATGTGCACAGAGGACATAGCAAGAAGATGGCTATCTGCAAGCCAAGAAGAAAAGCCTCAGGAGAAAGCAACCCTGCTAACACCTTGATCTTAGACTTCCAGTCTCCAGAACTGTATGAAAATAAATCTCTGTTGTTTAAGCCACCCAGCAGGAGAGATGGTGGGAAGGAGGGAGTGTGGGAGGGAGGGAAGGAAGGAGGAAAATTAATGCTGCTAAATTTCCATTCATAGATCACAATAATGGTCAAACTTCACTAGCTCTTTCCCCTTAAGTTAGAATTTAATATTTAATTAAAACTTGATTTTCGTATGTTCTGTTATGAGTTTCATTTAAATAGCTTCTATTAATATATTAAAATCTAGTGCTTAAGCCAAGGAAATTCTAACTAGAATTATTCTAATTAGAATACCCCAAAATATTCAGCTTATTACCTGGAATACTTAGCTTAGATATTGCTGGACATAACTTTTGGCAGAAAACTAGAATTGCTTTCCAAAATATCAAAAAGTAGCAATATATTTTTATAATTTCATCGATATGAACTTTCCTTACCTCGTCAATACTAAAGCTATCATGGAACTCACTGGACAACTAACTAGGCATGAATTTTAAGATTTGATTTCTATTGACTCAGCACTTCTATTTGGTGTAACCTATGAACTCAAAACCAGTTTCTGTCCTCCTTTCCAAGATTCAAGTCAATAAATGCCTACAAGTGTGCAGAACAAGTTGAAAAAGTCTACTTGGAACATTAAGAATTTGATACTACATTTAGAGGCATTTGTTTTGTATGTGACGCACTTATAATGATTATGCTATAAGCGCATCAGTTTTAAATGCATCTATTGCTGACCAGTTCAGTTGCACAGAATTCTCCGTGAAAGGGTACGTCACATACAGCATAAATATGAGGCATTTACACTTGGATATCATTCAGATCTGAAATGTATGCTATCCTCATTCTAAATTTCCGTATTATGCAGTTATGTAATGGAATTCTATTTCTGACTGTTATAAGTATTGAAGCTAGTCCTTGTCTTAAGAATGGGAAGCATTTTGGAAAGAAATCTGCGAATATAAAATAGTACTTTGCTTGAGTAAAATTAATATTTTTGTGAAACTTTTCAACAGTGCAGTTTAAGGGAGGAAAGACTTTACATTTTTTCGGTAGGTATCTTGGTACCCATGTATTTGGGTGAGCAGGGGGAGGAGCAGAGGGAGAGGGACAAGCAGACTCCCAGCTGAGCGCAGATGTGGGGCTCGATCTCATGACCCTGAGATCATGACCTGAGCCAAAATCAAGAGTTGGGTGCTTAACCAACTGAGCCACCCAGGTGCCCCTGTTTTAATTAACTTTTATTTTAGAACAGTTTTAGATCCACAGAAAAATTGCAAAGATAATGTAGAGAGTTCATATAAACTGCACACCCAGACTCCTTCATTAAAACACCAACAGTAGTATAATACATTCGTCACACTCAGTAAACCACTATTAATACATTATAAGTAGCTAATAAGCCCATACTTTATTCAGATTGCATTAGTGTTTTCCTAATCCTTTCTCTGTTCCAGGGTCTCATTCAGGACATCACATCCTAGTTAGTCATCATCTCTTCTTAGGCCCCTCTGGTCTGTGATGGTTTGTCAGAATTTTCATGTTTTTTTATGACCTTGAGAGCTTTGAGTGGTATTAAAATGGTGTTTTATAGAGTATCCCTCAATTGGGATTTATCTGATGTTTTTTTCTTATAATTAAACTGGGCTTCTGAGTTTGGGGAGGAAGCATACAGGGCCGAGTCCCATTCTCATCACATTATGTCAAGTGTTCATACTATCCACTGACGTATCACTATTGAAGCAGACCTTGTCTCCAACTAGGCTGGAGGATCAAATTCATTGCTGTTATAAAAGAACGAGAATTAGGACTACCTCTGATTTAAACAATGTCTTAAAACATTTGTGTGAGGCACTTAAGGAATGAGGAGTTATGCTTTTCCTCCTTGAGAGTGGAGTATCTGCATAAATTATTTGTAATTCTTCTATGTGTGATATTTGTCTATTCTCCCTCATTTATTTATTCATATAATCATTCACTCCTATTTATTTATTCATCTAATTATTAATTTGTATCAGCATGGATCATGAATAGTTTATAAAAGGGGTTATCAGCCAATACTACCAATATTACTTTATTGATTTATTATTTCAGTTTTGGCCATTAGGTCCCTTTGAGCTACCCTACTGTGTGTGTTCATTTCCCTACATTCTGGCAATACAAGATACTCCAGACTCATCTTGTATATTTCTTGTTATGGTCCTATAAGCAGCAGTTTCTCTGAGGAGCCCTGGTTCTTTTATTGCAGAATGGTAATAGAGGCCAAGATCATCATGTTAGGTATGCTCATTGTTACTGGAGTCTCATTGCTTCTAGGCTCTCTCAACTGACAGAGCAAGGAAATATATGTGTATACAATAAACTCATGCATATATAAATATCTATTAAAATTTATTTACCTAACCATGTATATAGATACAGATGCTAGATTAAGTAACAAAATTTTTAATTAATGAAGCATAACTTATTACATCAAATAATATGAAATTGCTATTTTGTATTTCAAAAATTATCAAATATCAGCAAGTTTATATGGCTCAATCTAATACATACAGAAAATAATATAAAATAAAAATGTACAGTTTATCAAATATCCATATAACTCCTCTCAGTAAAAAGGAAAAAAGAGGGCGCCTGGGTGGCTCAGTCGTTAAGCGTCTGCCTTCGGCTCAGGTCATGATCCCAGGGTCTTGGGATCGAGTCCCACATCGGGCTCCCTGCTCGGCAGGAAGCCTGCTTCTCCCTCTCCCACTCCCCCTGCTTGTGTTCCTGCTCTCGCTATCTCTCACTCTGTCAAATAAGTAAATAAAATCTTTAAAAAAAAAAAAAAAAAGGAAAAAAGAGCTTTGCCAACATATACATCCCTTCTATAGACTCCTTCTCCCTGGAGGTATCTACTCTCCTAATGTTTGTAATGATTATTTTTTATTCACTTTATCCATAGAGTAAGCTCTAACTCCTAAGTATGCATTTCATATATATATATATATATATATACATATATATATATATATACAGTTTTTCCTGTTCTTACTTTTATGTAAATGAAATCATAATACATATAACTTTTTGTGCCTTGTGAGATACATCATGGGTTACATGTAGCTTTAGTTCATTCATTTTCATTGTGTATAACAATTTATGGTATAAATGTATAATAATTTATTTATCCATTTTCCTGTTGATTGATATTTGGTAATATTGTTTTGAATAGAGAATAAAAAAGCAGCATAATTGCATTTTGACTGATCATCAGGTTTCTTGTTATCATGAGACTGAATTCATGGCCACTTTAAAAGAACCAAAATTAGGACTACCTCTGATTTAAACAATGTCTTAAAACCCATAATCACCCAGAAGCCTTCTGATTATAATTTGGCCTCTCCAGTAATTCTGTCTACGGAGAGAAAATTGTATGATCCATTACAAGTATTCTAGTTTCTGTGACAATTGGACTTCTCATTGTGAATGAAATAAATTGGCAGTATGTTTTTATACATCTGTCTCAGGAGTTTGGTTAATGAGTCCATCTCAAAGAGATGGATATCCTTTTGGTATGTTGATAAAATCAGGTCTTAAATTGCAATGAGACCTCTTGAGAGGCAAGCAGGCAGCCTTCCACACCCTTCAACTGTGAATGTGAGCAAACAAGAGCCTAATATCCTCCTTGAACTTGTCCAATAGCTAACTCCTATGCTCCCAGCTGTGGGAAAAGTAAGTAAGACAATTCAATAACATTCCTACTGGAAATTTATTACTGTTTCTTATTTATAAGTATTTTTATAATATTCTGTCTTTCAAGTAATCTCTACTTTCTATAATTTACTCATTTTCTTTTACATGTCCTAATTATATGCTATTGTCTGTGACCGAGCTTTTTTAAGAGCACAAAATTCAATGTACAGCATTTCAGGAAAACTGCATTAAAGATTTTAAAGAAAAAAAATAGATAACTGTATTCCTAAAAGTGCTGTGTGTGTTCAAAATACCTTCAGGGGGTTGCATTTAATGCAGAGAAAAGTAGGTCAACCGTTCTAAGATCAATTTATAATCAAATAGCTACTCTGTACTCTTATAATATGTATTTTATAGCTCTTTCATTAATGTCATTCCATATTTCTCTACCAAACAAAATTACATGACTTTTATGTTAACCACTGCTAACATTTTTCATTTCTTGTATGGATTTGTGTTGTTAAAACAAAAGCAAAAACAATTTACCTTTAAAATAAATTGTACAGGAGGCTTTAATTTTAATTCTGCCTAAATGTACTTTGATTATTTTTATAAAAAATTCTGGGAAATAGAAAAGTAGAAATCTATTTCTTTAGTCCCCTTTTCTCACATTAGGCTCTTCAAAAGAATGGATCTTACAGATGTAAAAAAATCTATATGAACCCAATCAGATAAGTTTAATATACTTCAAATTTTTAGTCTGTTTCTGGGGCAATTGTGTAGTCTTGTTAGAAGGCATCCAAATTGGAAGGAAGGCTGAGAAATGCGGTAACTTGGCTCCAACATAGCTGTCATTCACCATATATCGTCATCTTCTGGCAAGATTGGGTACTGCAGTGGTGTACAGGCCCACAGTTTCGTGTAGCTTGAAGGGGGGGAAAAAGCAAGGATTAAGTTTGAGAATATCAAATTTCTTAAATGAATTCCATAATTAGAATAATTTATGCTAAATATTAAATATTATCTTTCAATAATTATATTCAATGGTCATTTAAAAGCAAAAAAAGGTAATTGTACTTTACATGAAAACTCTACTATGCCTATTTTTCAGTCCCAGAAGGTGATGCCTCGTAGTTTCCAGTTAATAGTAGGCATTCAAAAAGTAGGTGTTAAGTGATTGAATGAATGAATGAATGAATGGTAGCCACTATATCCAAGAAGTCATTTATCGACATATTTCTTATGGCCCAAATTATTTCTGAAAATGCAATTTGAAAGAAAAGCACTAACTAATTGAGAGCACCCTTCATTTCTACTATACTGCTCCATAGACTAATTTTGGAGCATATGCATATAAAATGAGTATTACCAAAAATGCAATGGGATTTCATTAAAATTTTAACACTATGAAAGACTTTGAAATGATTAAAAGATTTCCATGAAATAAAAATGATGCAAATTTGTGAGATTATGTGAGTGATCGAAGTGTCAAATTGAATTATTTCCATGCCCAAAGACCTTTAGATAAACTCAGAATAATATTAATGACTCACTTACATGTTTATAACTTTGAGCCTATTATAGACTAGGACATAAAGAGAGAATAAGCTATCTGACATATATGAGCTGAGATTTTTTTTTTATTTGCAATGCTAGTGTTTCCAATAAAAACAAGGTCAATAATTCTTCTCCAAGTGCCACATCTTGGTGACCCAGCTTCTAATATAGGGCCTAGCATAGAGTAGACACTCCAGTATTTATTGAGTTATTTGAATTGAATTTAGGTACTGTATGTAAATGTCCAATGCAAGTAATACGTGGACTATTTACCTATCCTTTCCATCAATAAAATATACAAGTTTACTGAAAACAGAAAATATGTATTAATTTGTTTTCTATATCCAACAGACTCCTTAATGCTGGTAAACAGTAAACAATAAATGCTTATAATTCACAGCCAGTGAAGGGAGATTGTAAAACACTTTAGGAAGTAAATACAGATTGTCATTAAGATGGAGCTAAGTGGAATGATGAGCTTACTTTTGGATACAGAATACTGTTATTTTTTCTAGAAATTTAGCATTTCTCATGTTAGCATGATACAATGGAGACTAAAACTTTGATTAAGGTCATGCAACCAGGAAGATTTGAGACTCAGGTCCAAGTGTGCCTGATGTCCCTCCCCTCGCATTCCACCCCCACACCATTCTCCCATCTTCTGTATCCCACTGCACCACAATTCCCCGTCACACAGCTACCCAACTGTTTGACAATGCACTAAATTCCACAAGTTCTAGTTCTTGGCCAAATGCCTCTTTTTATCTTTCTAGTTCCTTCCCTTAGAAAGCAAGTGCATGCTAGAAATAGGTAACAAATGTTAGGGTAGGTGTTGTATAGGCAAGTCTTACAGCAGTAAGTCACAACAAACTTTCCTCTTACTCTAGACATGAAGAACCAATCTCCTTTTCTGCCAAACATTTGTGCGCTGCTAGAGAAAGAGGTCATGCGTTTCAAAGGCATCATTCATTCACCTTCTCACTTCAGCATGGCTATAGCAACACATCATAACGTACAATGTTACAACATAATATTTAAAACTGCCTAGAAGAGTTAATTGATTTACTGGCCAATTCAAACAATCACTGCTATGCACTGAATTGTGCCGCCACCCCCCCCTCCTTAATTTATATGTCGAATCCTTAACACCTAGTACCTCAGAATGTGACTGTTTTTGAAGACAGGGCCTTTAAAGAGGTAATTAAGGCTTAAAGAGTCATAAGGATGGGCCCTAATCTGACTGGTGTCTTTATAAGGAGAGACATCAGAGATGTGCTCATTCAAGGGGAAGGTTGTGTGAGAACACAGAGAGAAACCAAATCTGCCAACACCTTGATCTTGGAGTTCCAGCCTTCAGGACTGTGAGAAAATAAATTTGTATTGTTTAAGCCTCCTGGTCTGTGGTATTTTGTTATTGCAGCCCTAGCAAACTAATACAACCAGGGAGGTTCTAATTTCACCCAAATCTGTGGCCTTTTGTTACACAGATGATAAAAATATATATGTATGTGTGTAAGAGTGGGGGGATGTTGGTTGGTTTTATTTCTATTGAATCTCTAGAAAGATACTGATAATGATCAGTATTCATTTCCATGATTTGCATGTCCTTTATTTATTACATATCTGAGAATAACTTATATTAATTTCACCATTGCTTGCTGTAAATGAAACCCTTAAAGAAGCAGACCTGTTTTTACAAAACTGTCATCAACTTATGATAGACATAAAATGTGCCTGCTAGTGATTTGTCAGTCCATTTCTTGGCAACTCAATGGCTTTTGGAGTGTCAAATGATTAGGTAGAAGAAAAACAAGGCTTTGTTAAAATACAATGAAAGCTGAACCTATATTATGGGAAATGGGAAATACGCATTTATAATTTTGCAGTTATTTCGAAGATCCAGATCAAATTCTGCGAAATGAGGCCATACTACCAAAATTAATTTCTCCCTTTCCAGCACAGGTTTTGGAATGCTATGATTTAAGTTATATGTTTTGTCAGTAATTTTCCCTACTTCTCCTTTCATGTCAGTGTGCCTGTAGTGAGCTCCAAACCTCCAGACAGAGGTGAGGATTGTCTTCTTCCAGCTCCAGATCAGCTCCCGACCCGTACGTGAGTAATCCTGCACATCCTGAAGACACTCAGTAAATGTTGGAGGAAATATCATGATGCCGGTGTTTTGGAATTGAGCTTCAGTTACCTAGACAAGTCCTCTGAATGTAGATAAAGGGGGAGCAGCAGGTAATCAGGAATCAAGTTTTCTAGGAAAAGTGGAGTCTTGGAGCTATAATGACCTAAGCTGAAGTAAAGGAATATCCCCCTAATTCCAATGCTTATACAAAGCTTAAAACTATGAAAGTTTACACCAGATTGGTTTTTGTATCCTGGCAGAAATTTGTTCATTCTTGTATTACTAATGGTGTGAAGTGCTGAGTTATACCTATTGTCCCTGGTGGGGAGAAGAATATGATGGATATGACTCAAAAGAGGTGTCATAGCATTAACCAGCAGGGGCAGGGAATTGTTTTTAGCTTGAATCCCAAAGAAAAACCTATCTTCTCATTCAAAAGGAGCTAAATAAAATCTCCTCTTTTGAGATAAAAAAAAGATAAAATAAACAATGAGCTATCAGAGTGTAGCTGACACAGGATAGAAACAGGATTGAGTACTCAGCTTAGAAAAAATGCTGGAGAACCAAACAAAAACAAAGCCCTGTCTAAGGACAAGCAGAGCAGGCAACAAGCATTTTGCTGAGCAAGACTGGAGGGGAACTAGCCAATTAGATCCCCGAACACACTTTGCTAGGAATCTACCAGTGGTGGTTATATCCCCAGGATAAACCACAGTACACACACACACACAAAAGTAAGATAGAAAATAGCATTTAAATAGTGTTACTCTGGCAAAATGTTGTGCAGACTTGAGGCACATCTCCTGTTGTGACATTATTTTTACCTATTTATCTTTTTAAGTTGGGTATTCTCAGATGAAGGATAGCCTGCACTGACTTCTCTGACTTGTCTGAAAACACCTCCGCACACCCGTTAATAGCTGGCTTTTAATAATATCCCATGGAGAGTTCTATGCCACGGTTGCCTTTATACTAAACCACCCTACTAAGAAATAGTTACGAGTTCAGAAATGCCCTTGGTCAAGTTCTACATTGGCATTTCATCATAGGCAGGCTTTTTCTGCCTCCCCCGGGACAGAATCAGATGTCACACTTCTGAAGCAGACTTCAGTGCTGTGTTTTGTCCTTTTGAAGCAGTCCTCTCTCTGAGATCTCTCTGATTTATGTCTCTGTAGCCAAAGTCCATTTCCCTTCTGATCCACTACCATTGGTGAGAGCGGTCGCAGCTCTTTCTTCAAGCTGCCCTTTATTATAGCAGACATCTACGGTGAGTTCATTCGGCTTGGCTGGTGTCAAATCAGCCATTCATTCATTCAACGAGTATTTGAGAGCTTACTATCTGCTGAATACCACACTGAGACAGGCACGATGATTACACAAGACGCTACTTCATACAATGGATTCAGAATTTAAAATTTAAAACTCAGAATTCAGAGACCCATCAACACGCGGAAGGCAAAGTGGTTCCTTCTGCCCGAGGGAGCCAGGTAGTGCTTTATGGAGTGCTTAGTCCTTAGTCTGGGTCTTAAAGGATGAAAGGAGACATTTTGAAAGCTAATTCTGGCATTTAAATGAATGAGGAGGATAAAGAAAAGTGAGAGGGAAAATGGTGGGAAGGAGAGAAGGAGGCTCACAGTGTAGCAATTTGAATCAGACTGAGCTGTGAGGAACAGGCATCACCAGACAGGAGCTGAAACAACGATGTAGGAGCAAGGGGTCCAGATCGCTCAATGTTCAGATTCAATCTGTCAAAGGCCTCAGGGACTTACTCTCTTCCTGTGTGGCTGCTTTGCTCTATGTGGATGCCATTACCAAAACCACATCGAGGTTCAACCAAGATGGATGTTTCAAACCCAACAATATGTTCTCATTCCAGCCAGAACAAGGGGCAAGTTCAATATATGCCTCTCCCTCTCTTGAACTCCCCTTTGGCGATCACTTCTCTCGTTCTTCCACAGACAGCTGCTCACATTCTGATGATCAAAGTCAAGATCTTTTGCTGCATCCCCTCATCTCCAGTGCATCCCACTCCCTGGCCTCCACCGGCCCACTTCCCCAGGTGCTTCCTCTAAGGCGTCACTGGCTCTTCCACTTCTCCAGTCTTTACAATTACCCTTCATCCCCTCAAGTCCCCAGTAACCTCCTCGTTCAGCTCAAAACTCACTGTCAAACATAATCATCCCTTGCATGCAGCTCCAACTTGCTTCCTCTCTGTCAATGCCATGCTTGCTTAGCAAAGCCGCCACCCTGGGTAAATTCATCTTTCTGCCTTCTCCTTGTCTGCCCCTACACAGCTAAATATAGTTGGAGAAAAACAACTACCATATGTTGACTATAGTTGGGTTGGGTTTGGTTCATGTAAAAACTCAACTCAATTCTTCTCACCTTCAATAAATAGCAAACTGTTTGCAAAGCACGTACACTGTAGTGCCCTCACCCATTTGTTCTCCCAAGGTCTCAGGCCCTATTTTATACCTCGTCTTGTGTCCTCAGATCTCCACCCCTTCCTCTGCGTCTTCTCTCTCAGCTGCCGACCTGACTTCCACCACATTCTCCCACCTATCTGTACCCATCCACTCTGCATTCCTGACTCTTCCATCTCCTGTCCAAGGCTGCTTCTTCCCTTATTGACTAGACCCTAACCACTGTCTTTGTGGTGAGCAACTCTGCCTTCTCTGCCCTGTGTGATCAGTGTTTGCTTCTACACTGGTTCATTCCCAAAGTATTTTCTTGATTCCAATTTCCCCAAGAGTTATGGAACCAGTCTCTCTGCTTCTCTATAGAAACCTTGCCTCCCTACTGCTCCTTGGATATAGTAGACATGATTGTATAATGACATTGGCTTTTGTTTTGTCTGGAATTCTCTTCCTCTAGGTATACATTAAATTTACTAATTAATTGGGATTATGTTTTATTAGCTATCTCCCCCAAGTAAAATATAGATTTGAAAAGGACAGAGATTTTTTTAAAATCCCATGTTCTGGAATAGTGCTTAGAACACGTCTGAAACTCAATATTTGTTAAACACATTGAATTTACTTTCAATTTCCCAAGCCCCAGTGTTCACATGGAATAATGTGCTTATATCAGATAAGACTCCTGATTTCAAGTGGCAGAGCCTAAATCCAACCAACTGAAGCAACAATGATTCATTTGTTTATTGTTTGTCTCTGTTTTGTTTTGTTTTGGTCTGGTCTGGTTGGGTTGGGTTTGGTTCATGTAAAAAGATGGTCCAGGATTTATAGTTGTTACAGTCTCAACTGAATCCACGTCCTCAAAGAAAGTGTCAGAGCCAGTCACACTCTGACAATAATATGTTAGGGCTAGGCCTGGATCACAGGCCCCACCCTAAGAGCCTGGGAAGAGGTGAGACTCAATCAGAACAAATATGTCAGGGTCATGTGGATGGCACGAGCTTTCTCTAGAAAGGGGAAAAGAGAGGTGATTTCCCTAAAATACATTGCTGGACAAATCTTAATCTACTGTGGAACTAAAGAAGACTTAACAAACATTTATATTTTGTTTCTTTGTTATTTTTTTAACATGAAATTCAGCCCCTGGAAAATCTAACATTAAAAAATAATCATTATTTGAGTAATACCATTTCAAATTGGCAATTTACCCCATCTGAAATGTTTCTAAAAGTTTTAAACCAAAAAATAAATATTTTTAAATTAATTTTTTGTAATTTCAGAAAAAAAGCAAAGCATGGAAATCTAAAGCAAAAGATGTAGCTTTTTTCCTTAGCAAAAAAAAAATCACTTTAACAAAATATTTTTCAAAATTTTATTATAAAATGGAATTAAGTTACACATGACTTAGTTGAATATCAAGTCTTATATACTCTAGAGATATTTTTCAGTTACATATGTCTTTTGCCTACATGTTGCACATGAGATTTAGATAATCATATTAATAAATAAGATAAAGTTTTAGAAAGCTCAAAGAATAATAATTAGTATCAAAATTAAGGAAATGTGTCTGGATTTCAGCCAGTTTTAGAAAACAATTATTCTTTGTATTTAACCATTATATAATGAAGGGAATACTATTATAATTTGCTAAAATAGCTATAATCTATTTATTTGCTTATTAGGGATCATTAATATGTATAAAAGAATTGTTTACCATTAGTATCACATAATTAGCATTCTCTGATCTGCAAAAATACCATTGCCTTAAAAGACATTAATTTACTTTTAAATATGCAAATATTTTATCACTAATTAATCAAAGGATTTATTTTAAAATACTTCTTAAATGAGTTCTTCCCTAAAATATATAACCATTATAATATAGTAAAGATCATAATTTAAACTGTATAGGGTTTTCCTGTTAATTAAAATTCTATCTATGGCACAAAATAATTATAACTTTAAAATAGTCTAAGTAACATTCTGTGCCCTCAAGGTTAAGTGTAAATTATAATTGGATATATGTAAAATAATTGTGGGAGAAAATCTAAAATGCTGATGTACCACACTCTATGCAAAAAATACTTTCTTGGAAAGTTGTGTGTAAATTGAACTATCTCTGAAAGGATATATAAGGAAAACTTACAACTGATAGCTCTATAACATAATTTTTTTAAGTTTACAATGTCCTTGTAAAATGCAGGAATTTCTGAATTTTCTTAAATAAGACACGCATGGAGTAGTGTTCTCTCTCAAGCCTTGAGCACAAGGACTGATGCTGGACCCACCAAGCTCAGAGAGGAAGGACGTGGGCTCAGCCTGCCTGGGTGTTGGGGTTGGCATTTATAAGAACAAAGTTGTAAAAAACAAATAGCATGTGATATTTCCAGATTATAAAAATATTACCAAGACTCCTTGGAAAAACCTTTTCATGGGTTCTTCAGGTCACTTGCCTGCCTGTCCTGAACATGTGAAGGCTTAGAGAACTACCCTTAGCATACAAATTTTCTGTAAACAATAAGCTCTAAAGATGAGGCATAAAATGCCAGGTAGTACTCACATAATTTTTACTATAATTAGCTTTCAACAAAATACGTACTTACCCTTTTGTATCATAGAGATAACATTATCTCAGATGCAATGGAAAAACATGAAAATTATTATGTTGAAAATTCTAAAACTTTTTCATTCAGATAAATGAGTTTGATACACCTGACTCAAAGGCTAGATCTAAGTTTGTTTTGTTAAAACTAACTTGTGTGCATGTAACCATATGATCTTTCTTAATACTTCTCCCATTTAAATATAAAGTGCTCTTTAGAAATCTTATTTGGGATTAAACATGTATGCTTGATATTTGTGAGATTTTAAAATAACAATATAAAATGTAATGGGTTCCCAATTTTTGAAATGTAGTTCCAATATTAATTGTGAAATACAGGGTTTACCATTAACACCCTCTTACTTCAAAGAGCCTATTGCTTATGTGAGCATTTTTTTCTAGCTTTATTGAAATATAATTGACATAAAACTTGGTGTAAGTTTAAGGAGTACAGCATGTTGACTTGATGCACTTCCATATTGCAATATGATTACCACCATAGCATTAGCTACCATAGCCATCACTTCTGTGTAAGCATTTTTTAAAAATTCGTGCTGAGGAACATGAGCACTGTAGAATGTAAATAGTTGTTGCAGAAAATGAGGGTCTTGTGATCCATCAAGTTAGAAAACATGGGATTAGATAAAGACATTTCTTTACTCTAGAATCTTTAACATGGTAATATATAATAGGAAGTTCCAAAAGAGGTATAAAGAGAATTTTCCAACTTTATTTGTTAAGAATTTCTCCTTTTTTCCTTTTTTTTAAAGAAACATTTGTTTGTGGACCTTGTGCTTTTCAGAACAAACTTTGGGACTTGTGGGCAGTCAGTAAAAATGCTTTATGATACCAGGAGGGACATGGTATCTGAGAATACCGTCCCTGCCGTTAGCCACATCTACGCTGTTTTCACACGGTGCTCGATTGTGATGCAAGGACTATTTAACGATTCATAATTTGGACCCTGTAGTCCTGATTCACTTTGGAAATTGTTTTCTTTATGTTTGTACCTTTATATAGAATAGCGGCTGGCACATGGAATGTGATGGTTATTTGCTTAGCAAGTAACCAGGATTTGAGCCTCAACTCAACCACTTTCTATCCATGTGGTTCTGGACATGTTGATCTCTATAAACCTCAGATTATGCATTTGTAAAATGGAAATAATAATAGTACTGTGTTAGTCTATCAGGATTGCCATAACAAAATAACACAGACTGAGTGGCTTAAACAACAAAAAAATTACTTTCTCACAATTCTGGAGGCTAGAAATCCAAAATGAACGTGTCCCTGGGGTTGGCTTAATTCTGATGCCGCTTTCCTTGGCTTGTAGTGGCCATCTTCCCCCTTTGTCTTCACATGGTCTTCATCTGTGTCCTACAGAGAGAGAGACACCAGTCATATTGGATCAGAGCTTACCTTATGACTTGATTTTACTTTAATTACCTCTTTCAAAGCCCTATCTCCAAACACAGTCATATGATTTGGAAAGGCATATAATTCAACCCATAGCAAGTATCTACCTCACTAGGTTACCATACAGATTAAATAAAATAACATTTATACAAAATTTAGCACACAGTTTGGAATATGGCAAGAACATATTAAAAGTTATTTTTTTATTTCTATCGGCTCAGACCACCTCCATTTGAAAATGTAATGTTCTAAGATTTTCAAATGAAACTCAAGTATTTTTGAAAATAAAATAACAAATTGTAGGAAAAAATACGATAAATGATACATAGTTTTGACCACAAAGAAGTAGATTTTGAGGAAAAAAATTCATAAGCTTAACAATTGTGACAGTCCTGAACTCATGCTGAAAATCATCTATATTTTAACTGTAGCGTCTTCTTAAAACTTATAAAATGTGCAGTTCCTAAAAGAGTTGAAAGTATAATCTGTGTATACAAGTCATTCTTTTGCATGATCATTTAGAGTTGTATGCTTATTTGGGCCAGATTTGTCCAGTTACCTATCTCCTATAATCAATGGACACATCAAGTAACAAAATATGTTCAATTAACTGGAAACCTGAATCTTTGAAAAACAGGTACTGGATTTATTTTCCAAAAGTTATTCATGGATTAAATTTGACCTTAAGCAGGAAAGTACAAATACCTGCTAATGAAGAGAAACTTAAGTATTAAAAGAAAGTTAAAGTAAACCAAGAGGTGAACAGTAGATGAGCATGAATTGAAGATATCCAACTTTTAGCCAAAAACATATATAATCTGTCATGCTACTTATGAATGAACTATATTGCATTCCAAGTTTTGACAGTTTAAAACATTTTTATATTTTTATGACTAAATTTCCTAATAACTGGTGACTGACTTGACTGACTTCAATATTTAACTCAAGAGGAAGAAATGTTTATTACCAAGTAGAACAGCAAGTCAACCAAGAACAAGGAGCAGGCTTGTTGTCACACACAGTTTTTATGAATGTCAATGATAGCTGCTGACCGGACTAATTATTAAAAAGTGTTTAAAGAACTACCATGCTTATACTCAGATGAATAACAATAAAACCTAAACTTTAGAACTCAAGCAATTACATATTGTGTTAAATAAACTTGTAAACTAGCATCAGGGTCCACTGCCTGACGTATCTTGTACTAATCAGGACTACCAATCAGAGTTTCTAACTAAAGACTATACCTATTTTGTAAAAAGATTTTGTTTATTTATTTGAGAGAGAGAGAGAGTGTGAGCAGGGGGAGGGGCAGAGGGAGAGAGAGAATCTCAAGCATACTCCCTGCTGAGCATTGAGCCCTAGGAGGGGCTTGATCTCAGGACCCTGAGTTCATGACCTGAGCCGAAATCAAAAGTTGGCCACTCAATGGACTGAGCCACCCAGACACCCCTAAAGATTATAATTTCTAACCATTCAAGTCAGAAGTCCATTCTCCTACAACCTAATAGCTTTCTGTTTTCTGACCACAGTGCTTCGGTCCTCTTGGACATTGTCTAGCCCTGAGGTATTTCTAAACTGCCATTTCAGTGTCTTCTCTTTCTTTCTACCTATGGCTGCATAATTTTCTCAGTTAGGATGACATGAATGAACAAGTAGAACCAGTGTTGGGCTAGTGAAAGTTTAATGGCTGACTCTTGGCGGGGGGGGGGGGGGGGGGGGGGGGGTCCCGATTGGTAGAGTTGCTGATTTCTGTGATGTAATCTGGCAGATTTCCAGCTACCAACGTGATGTCAACTGGCTTGCTAAATCCCTGGAATTTGAACAATCTCTTCTCACCAGGCAGAGCAAGCTGACTCAGCCATTCTACCAATAAAGGGCAAAATTAGACTTTCCCCCATGTCTCCAGCAGAAATGATTTAGGTGCTGAAGAATTCTAGAAACAAACTTAGAACTAGAAGGGTCTTTGAAGGGGGCCATTCCCCCTCTCTTATTTTACAGGTGAAGCAATTGCCGTCCAAAGAGGTTAATCGTTAATGTTCCTTATACTGTATTTTTATGACCATTGTCTTTATGCCAGTGTGGCTTAGCGGACTGGAGAGGGCGCAAATGTTCTTTCCTCATGGTACTGGATTAAAGATCAGTCTTTGATTTGCAGCTCCTGTCACTATTTGCTGAGCTTTTGCTGCTTATCACTCAAAATAATAAAATTATGAAATCTCTCTGTTTGCTGTGACTCCAGAGCCTACCTCGTGCACAGGGCAGTCCTTTCTGTACCCCCTCAGGCATATGGTCATCCATCTCTTATTTAAAGTACTCTGCCTTTTTCATAACTGGTCAGCCCAAACTGGGAGAACATTCTTTTGAAATAAGAGACAGGTAGCAATAACCCAAATTTACAAATGAGAAAGCAGAGAAGAATCCAATAAGCCCAAGTTCAAATGAAAGCCAACAATATAACTAAAATTAGAACCCTGAATATAAATCTAAGCCAGTAATCTTTCTCTTATACGTGTAATATCTCACCTGTTCCAGCATATGATTTGGAGAGGATAAGGCAGAGATTGTGCTACGTAGTTTGATTCCACAAAATAGAGAACTTTTCAAAAGTTCAAGGCGGTTTTCTATTCACATATATGTGTCTGGTTAACAAAATATGCCAAAGACCTAGCTAGGTTCCGTACAGCGGGCAAACAAATATAAAAGGGCTCTTCCTTTAAAACAAACAAACAAAAAACAATGATCTAGTTGGAGAAATGACAAATATATGGGAAAAGATAACTGATGGCAGAACACTATAAATAATAAATGTCTATGAATAATACAGATACAAAGTGTTACTAGGGGTCAAAGGAAAAAAAAAAAGATCTTACCTTGAGTGGATACAAAATGCCCAGAAGATTTGGACTGAGACTCTACAACCTGATCTCAACCTAATTTTCCAGAATTATTGTTTCTTTCTTTCCTATACAAAGAGCTCAAAGCAAACTTGTGTTGAAGTGCCTACCATTTTCCTTCCTCTGGGTGTGTACTTACTCTGTTTCTGACTCTAGAAATACATTCGCTGCTCTTCTCTATGGTCCCTATCCTAGTAATTTTCAAACTGCAGATCTACTGGTATCTCCTTGTATATGCCATCCTCATTTAACCAGAGGAAGTCATTTCCAAACATCTGAAATGCCGTGAACCTTCCTCATAACTTTTTAAGGATAATTTTCTTTTCAACAAAACATCACATTTGCATATACCAACAAATATTTTTCCACAAAGGAAAGCCTAGGGAATGTCTATGTATTTATTACAACAAGGTTACCATTGCTTAAAACTTTTTTCTTTTAAATTCTACCTTGGAATTGCCATCACAGCGAATTTTAAAACCAAAAGAAATTATTGTTATTTTTTTTATAGTCATATCATTATCTTAAGACAATAGTAGACCATAGTCTTCCTGGATTTAACTTTATGGGTTTTTTTTTTTCTGTTCTCTACCATCACCCTATATTCATGAATTCCTGTGAAGTGATGCCCTTAAAATGATTCTGAAGATAAAGCCTTTTCTTTGTGCTGGTTTAAACAGAGTAGAGATCTTTAGATTTAAAAAAAAAAAAAAAAAAAGAATGTTGAAACTGATAGTGAATTAAATCAATGACGTGATGAGTGTACCATATACTTTGTATGGAAACAGATAAAAGAGATTTATGAAACTATTACAGTGAATGCTGCAGCCAGAACAATAAATACACAACAACTGATAGATAAAACTTGGAAGAAAGTTGAATTGAGTTATCTTACTTTGATAGAAGTATTATTTAACAGAAAATTTTGGTATTTGGTATTTAAATCACTTTATATATTCATTAAGGGTACAAAGGAGTAATTTCCTGGATTTTATGAAGGAAATTACATATCTACTTCAGTAGCTCTCAACCCCTCAACTCCTTTGAGGTTAAGAGGACTCATCTGAGAGCACCTGGGTGGCTCAGTCGTTAAGCGTGTGCCTTCGGCTCAGATCATGATCCCAGGGTCGTGGGATCGAATCCCACATCAGGCTCCCTGCTCGGCGGGAAGCCTGCTTCTCCCTTTCCCACTTCCCCTGCTTGTGTTCCCTCTCTTGCTGTCTCTCTCTCTGTTGAAAAATAAATAAAATCTTAAAAAAAAAGAGTACTCATCTGAGAAAAATACTTCTGTATACAAAATTTTATACACAATTTTAGGTATTTTACAGATCCTTGAGGATCACCCATGGACCCAAGATATAATTTATCACTAAGTTATCATTAAATTTCTCACTAAAAGTTTATCACTAAATTTTACATTTATGTAGGACACAGAATAAATACCTCAAAATACCAAAGGGCTTGCTCTACTTTATATTTCCCATCATAATTAGTACATTGCTTTGTTATCATCGTATCCAGGAATATTGTAACAATTTCGTATGGCAACATCTTTTGTGTCTAATCAAGAGATATCTACAAGTAATTTCCAGTAAATTTTGTTCCTTATATTTAGTTAATATACAAAGTATGATCCTTTTAAATTTGATCATGGTCTATATAGTTAGAGGTGGGTAACCCGTTATTTTCTTCTCTTTCAAATACTGAAAACTTCCAATATGAATTCATGATTGTAAGATTAAGTGAGACAGAGGCCATAAGACATGATTAACAGCTTGCTCTTTTGTATTAAGTGGTCTCCACCATTTTTTAATCTACTTGACATGCAGTGACAACACATTAAAATTATTAAGATTAATGGCCTAATGATTAACACTAGAGTGCACATTTGTAATCAGTCCATGAGGAAGATTGTAGTGAAGCATGAGGGAAACATCTGGAACATAAATTCACTAGTGGAGCATTTGCACCACTGTACACAAGTTAATGTACAAATGAGATCAGGTGTGTGAAAGTAGTTCACACTGTAATATGAAATCTATAATAAGAAGTTTTTATCATCATTGCTTTCTCACCAATTTAGCATTTCATACTTACATGCATAAGTAGCAAAATGAAATTTGAAAAAGTTTAAGTAAAGTCTTTAAATATGAAATGGTGCAGATTCATTTATTGGCTAATCTCATGAATGTTACTCTAATACACCAAAAGGAGTATGATCTGGTTATAATCCCATGAATATAGACAGTAAATTCTAGGTTTTTGTCAGTCAATAGCTTTCCTATTGCAGTTGTTGGGGAAAGACGTCATCAGAGGACAGACATGTAGCACTTGCTCAACTGATAGATGTTGTTAGAAAGTTTTTTCGTGGCTTATTCAGAGAGATTCTTCAGATAGAAAACAAATAAGTTTTAAAATCCACAGTAATTTGTTTTAATTGACTGATCAAAGTGCTAGTAATCATGCCCCTTGGTTGTCTGAAACAGCTAAAGTTATAGCACCAGGTGCAGTCAGGTCAAAAAGCCCTAATTTGGATTGAAATAAATGGGTAGAAACCACTTTTGCAACATGGAGACCATGAAACCGATTTACATTTTTTTTCAAAATAGCTTGGAAAAGAATAATTGGAATTCACTAGAGAAGATTTTATCACTAGCAAACCCAAAGTACAAATGTGTTTTTGCACTGTAAATACTTCACTGGCTTGAGAATGGAGTAAGCTTCCTTTTTTGCGTGGGGGGGAAACAATCCGCAAGGCAACAATGAAATAGACTTTCCTATAACTGCTTGTCTTAAGTCCCTTAATCAGTAATGAGATCCTGGTAGCATTCTTTTATCATTTTCAATCTGTATAGGATAGATGTTTTAACTTGACATTTGGGTGAATATGATTAAAAAAAAAAAGAACTTAGAAGTGGGTAAAATTGTATTTATATTCTTATGTAAGTCCACTCTAAAAGACCTATGCCTTGATAAGACTCTCAACCCTTTTATTTGAAACAGGAAATAATTTGAGGTTTATCCCTGTAGGTTTGAGTATAACTTTTGCCTTGAAGAAATCATCTAAACTCAGATCTTTTTGAAGACAGTTACTCACTTACTGCTGCTGATAGAATACAAAAGAAAAACAAGAATCTTGAGTTAGAGATTTTCTATATAAAAAGAAGAAATGATTCACCTCCCCAGATATTACACGTTCTTTTTTTTTTATTTCCTATCCCTGTACTTGTTTCCTCTTCACAGCCCCTCTTTAATTTTCCCATGCCTTTCCAAAATTTAATTTTTTAAAAAATTCAATTAATTAACATATATTATTCATTCCAGAGGTAGGGTTCAGTGATTCATCACTCTTATATAATACCCAGTGCTCATTATATCACGTGACCTCCTTAATGTCCATCACCCAGTTATCCCATCCCCCCTCCCCCCTCCCCTCCGCAACCCTCAGTTTGTTTCCTGAGATTAAAAGTCTCTTATGGTTTGTATCCTTCTCTGATTTTGTCTTATTTTATTTTTTCCTCTCTTCCCCTATGATCCTGTTTTGTTTCTTAAATTCCACATGTCAGTGAGATCATTTAATTCTTTCTCTGATTGACTTATTTCGCTTAGCATAACACCCTCTAGTTCCATCCATGTCAGTGTAAATAGCAAGATTTCATTTTTTTGATGGCTGAGTAGTGTTCCATTTTATATATATACAGCACATCTTCCTTATCCATTCATCTGTCAATGGAAATCTAGGCTCATTCCATAATTTGGCTATTGTAGACATTGCTGCTATAAACACTGGGACACAGGTGCCCCTTTGGATCACTACATTTGTATCTTTGGGGTAAATACCCAGTAGTGCAATTGCTGGGCCATAGGTTAGCTCTACTTTCAACTTTTTGAGGAGCCTCCATACAGTTTTCCAGAGTGGCTGCACCAGCTTGCATTCCCACCAACAGTGTAGGGGGGTTCCCCATTCTCCACATCCCTAACAACATCTGTCGTTTCCTGAGTGATTAATTTTAGCCATTCTGACTGGTGTGAGGTGGTATCTCATTGTGGTTTTGACTTGTATTTCCCTGATACCAACTGATGTTGAGCATTTACACATGTGTCTGCTGGCCATTTGTATGTTTTCTTTGGAGAAATGTCTGTTCATGTCTTCTGCCCATTTCTTAATTGGATCATTTGTTCTTTGGGTGTTGGGTTTGATAAGTTCTTTATAGATTTTGGATACTAGCCCTTTATCTGATAAGACATTTGCAAATATCTTCTCCCATTCTGTTGGTTGTCTTTTGGTTTGGTCAACTGTTTCCTTTGCTGTGCAAAAACTTTTATCTTGATGAAGTCCCAATAGTTCATTTTTGCCTTTGTTTCCCTTGTCTTTGGTGATGTGTCTAGGAACAAGTTGCTGCGGCTGAGGTCAAAGAGGTTGCTGCCAATGTTCTCCTCTAGGATTTTGATGGATTCCTGTCTCACATTTAGGTATTTCATCCATTTTGAGTCTATTTTTGTGTATGGTATAAGAAACTGGTCCAGTTTCATTCTTCTGCATGTGGCTGTCCAATTTTCCCAACACCATTTGTTGAAGAGACTTTTTTCCAATGGACATTCTTTCCTGCCTTGTCAAAGATTAGTTGGCCATAGAGTTGAGGGTCCATTTCTGGGCTCTCTATTCTGTTCCATTGACCTATGTGTCTGTTTTGTGCCAGTACCATACTGTCTTGATGATGACAGCTTTGTAATAGAGCTTGAAGTTCCGAGTTGTGATGCAACCAGCTTTGCTTTTCTTTTTCAACATTCCTCTGGCTATTCAGGGTCTTTTCTGGTTCCATACAAATTTTAGGATTATTTGTTCCAGCTCTGTTAAAAAAGTTGGTGGTATTTTGATAGGGATTACATCGAATATATAGATTGCTTTAGGTAATAGACACATTAACAATATTTGTTCTTCCAATCCATGAGCATAGAACGTTTTTCCATTTCTTTATGGTCTTCCTCAATTTCTTTCATGAGTGTTCTATAGTTTTCAGAGTGCCTCTTTGGTTAGGTTTATTCCTAGGTGTCTTATGGTTTTTGGTGCAATTTTAAATGGGATCAACTCCTTAATTTCTCTTTCTTCTGTCTCATTGTTAGTGTATAGAAATGCAACTGATTTCTGTGCCTTAATTTCATAACCTGCCACTTTCCTGAATTCCTGTATGAGTTCTAGCAAATTTGGGGTGGAGTCTTTTGGGTTTTCCACATAGAGTATCATGTCATCTGCGAAGAGTGAGAGTTTGACTTCTTCTTTGCCGAATCAGATGTCTTTTATTTCTTTTTGTTGTCTGACTGCTGAGGCTAGGACTTCTAGTACTCTGTTGAACAAAATGGGGAGAGTGGATATCCCTGTTGTGTTCCTGACCTTAGGAGAAAAGCTCTCAGTTTTTCCCCATTGAGAATGATATTCACTGTGGGCTTTTCGTAGATAGCTTTTATGATATTGAGCTATGTTCCTTCTATTCCTACACTGTGAAGAGTTTTAGTCGAGAAAGGATGCTGTGCTTTGTCAAATGCTTTTTTTGCATCTATTGAGAGATCATATGTTTCTTGTTCTTTCTTTTATTTATGTAGTCTATCACATTGATTGATTTGTGGATGTTGAATCACCCTTGCAACACAGGAATAAATCCCACTTGGTCATAGTGAATAATCCTTTTAATGTACTGTTGGATCCTATTGGCTAGTATCTTGGTGAGAAATTTTGCATCCATGTTCATCAGGGATATCGGTCTGTAACTCTCCTTTTTGGTGAGGTCTTTGGTTTGGGATCAAGGTAATACTGGCCTCATAGAAAGAGTTTGGAAATTTTCCTTCCATTTCTATTTTTTGAAACAGCTTCAGAAGAATAGCTGTTAATTTTTCTTGGTAGAATTCCCCTCGGTAGCCATCCAGCCCTGGACTCTTGTTTATTGGGAGATCTTTGATTACTCCTTCAATTTCCTTGGTGGATTTGGGTCTGTTCAGGTTTTCTATTTCTTCCTGGTTCAGTTTTGGTAGTTTATATGTCTCTAAGAATGCATCCATTTCTTCCAGATTGTCTACTTTGCTGGCATATGGTTGCTCATAATATGTTCTTATAATTGTTTGTATTTCTTCAGTATTGGTTTTGATCTCTCCTCTTTCATCCATGATTTTATTGATTTGGGTCCTTTTTCTTTTTGATAAGTCTGGCCAGGGGTTTATCAATCTTATTAATTCTTTCAAAGAACCAGCTCCTAGTTTCATTGATCTGTTCTACTGTTCTTTCAGTTAATATTTCATTGGTTTCTGCTCTAATCGTTATCATTTCTCACCTCCTGCTGAGTTTAGGCTTTATTTGCTGTTCCTTCTCCAGCTCCTTCAAGTGTAAGGTTAGGTTGTGTATTTGAGAACTTTCTTGTTTCTTGAGAAAGGCTTGTATTGCTATATACTTCCTTCTTAGGACTGCCTTTGCTGTATCCCAAAGATTTTGAACAGTTGTGTTTTCATTTTCATTTGTTTCCATAAATTTTTTTAATTCATCTTTAATTTCCTGGTTGACCCATTCATTCTTTAGTAGGATGCTCTTTAGCCTCCATGTATTTGAGTTCTTTCCAACTTTCCTCTTGTAATTGAGTTCCAGTTTCAAAGCACTGTAGTCTGAAAATATGCAGGGAATGATCCCAATCTTTTGGTACTGGTTGAGATCTGATTTGTGACCCAGGATGTGATCTATTCTAGAGAATGTTCCATGTGCACTCGAGAAGAATGTATATTCTGTTGCTTTAGGATGGAATACTCTTAATATATCTGTGAAGTCCATCTGGTCCAGTGTGTCATTCAAAGCCCTTGTTTCCTTGTTTATCTTTTGCCTAGATTATCTGTCCATTTCAATGAGGGGGGTGTTAAAGTCCCCTACTATTATTGTATTATTATCAATGTGTTATTAATTGGTTTATATAATTGGCTATTCCCATGATCCCTTTAATTATGATATAGTGTCCTTCCTCATCTCTTACTATAGTTTTTGGCTTAAAATCTAATTTGTCTGATATAAGGATTGCCACCCCAGCTTTCTTTTGATGTCCATTAGCATGATAAATGGTTTTCCACCCCCTCACTTTCAATCTGGAGGTGTCTTTGGGTCTAAAATGAGTCTCTTGCAGACAGCATATCGATGGGTCTTGCTTTTTTATCCAATCTGATACTCTGTGTCTTTTGATTGAGGAATTTAGCCCATTTATATTCAGAGTAACTATTGAAAGATATGAATTTAGTGCCATTGTATTGCCTGTAAGGTGACTGTTACTGTATATTGTCTCTATTCCTTTCTGGTCTATGTTACTTTTGGGCTCTCCCTTCGCTTAGAGGATCCCCTTTCAATATTTCTCATAGGGCTGGTTTAGTGATCCCAAATTCCTTTAGTTTCTGTTTGTCCTGGAAGCTCTTTATTTCTCCTTCCATTCTGAATGACAGTCTTGCTGGATAAAGTATTCTTGGCTGTATGTTTTTCTCATTTAGCCCCCTGAATATATCATGCCAGTCCTTCCTGGCCTGCCAGGTCTGTGTATAGGACTGCTGCCAGTCTAATGTTTCTGCCCTGGTAAGTTATGGACCTCTTGTCCCTAGCTGCTTTCAGGATTTTCTCTTTGTCTCTGAGATTTGCAAGCTTCACTATTATATGTTGCAGTGTTGACCTATTTTTTACTGATTTTGAAGGGGGTTCTCTGTGCCTCCTGGACTTGAATGCCTGTTTCCTTCCCCAGATTAGGGAAGTTCTCTGCTATAATTTGCTCCAGTATAGCTCTCCCATTTCCTCTTTTTCTGGGATCCCAATTTTTCTAATATTGGTTTGCTTTATGGTATCACTTATCTATCAAATTCACCCTTTGTGATCTAGTAGTTGTTTATCTCTCTTTTTCTCAGCTTCTTTATTCTCCAACATTTTGTCTTCTATATCACTAGTCTCTTTTCTGCCTCATTTATCCTAGTAGTTAGAGCCTCCATTTTTTATTGCATCTCATTAATAGCCTTTTTTATTTCTACTTGATTAGATTTTAGTTCTTTTATTTCTCTAGAAAGGAATCCTCTAGTGTCTTCTATGCTTTTTTCAAGCCCAGCTAGTATCTCAATAATCATTATTCTGAACTCTAGTTCTGACATCTTATTTACGTCCATACTGATTAGGTCCCTGGCAGTCAGTGCTGCCTCCTGTTTTCTTTTGGGGGGTGAGTTTTTCCATCTTGTCATTCAAGAGAAGCATAGATGAACAAGAGAACAAGATACTGAAATGTCAACAATGACCCCAGAAAAATATACACTAAAGAAATCAGAAGAGACCCAAAACAAAAAAAAAAATTAAATTAAATTTAAAAAAGAGAGAGAATAGAATCAGATAGGTGAACAGAACAATACACTGGATCCTGTGTGTATTTTGGTCTGTTTGTTAGAAAACTAGGTCCCAAAATTATAAAGAAAAAAAACTTATATATGTACAAAAATAAAATTAAATACAATGAAAGGATAGAATGTAACTGTGAAAATGAAAATTAAAAGACAAAAAAAAAGGAATATAAACAGACTGGTGAACAGAACAGAGCAATACACTGTATCCTGAGTGTATTATGTAACTCTAAAGTTGAACATTTAAAAAAGACTTAACAACAACAACAACAAAAAGATGAAGAGGAAGAAGAAGAAGGAGGAGGAGGGGGAGGAAAGTGAGAATATGATCAGACAGGTGAGGAGAACAGAGAAATATACTAGATTCTGGGTGTATTTTGGTCTGCTTGTTAGAAGAAACTGCATCCCAAAATTGTAAAGAAAGAAAACTTTTATATACACAAAAATAAAATCAAATATGGTGAAAAGATAGAATGTAACTGTAAAGATGAAAATTTTAAAGTTTTTTTAAAAAGTCGATAAAATCAATTGGTTGAAAAAGGAAAGAGAAAAAAATTAAAATTGAAAGACTGAAGAATTGTGGGGAAAAAAACATGAATTCTTATACTATTTTCCCCTACTGCTGGAGTTTTGCAGTTGTGTGTGATTGCTAAACTTGGTCTTAGCTGGATGTTCTTGCTAATCTCCTGGGGGAGGGGCCTGTTGCACTGGTTCTCAGGTGTCTTTGCCCCAGGCAGAATTACACTGCCCTTGCCAGGTGGCCAGGCTAAGTAAGCAGCTCCAGATTGCTGTATGTGAATTTTCTTCCCTGAAGGCTTTCCATGCCACTTTAGAGGATGAGAATGAAAATGGCTGCCTCCCAGTCTCCAGCCCTAGTGCCGAAACTTGGGACCCCACTCCTCAGTGCACCCTCAGGGAAAAGCAGTCAATTATTCCTGTTTCCCTGTCTCTGACACACTCCGGCTCACCCGGCCTGTGACTGAGCATTTCCATCTCAGGCACGTGACCCTCTTTTGAGTCTTCAAACCCTGCAGACTCCTGCGACTGCTCCTGTGCCACTCCTCCTGGGGGAGGAAGGAGGATCTCGCTGGTTCTGCCACTCACTGGGCCCCTGCTCAGAAAGCAGTACCAGCCCATGTTGCGGTTCAAGGTTTATGGCAACCCTGAGCTGAGAGCCCACTCCTGGGCTCACTGATTGCAGCCAGCTTCCCCACTCCGATGCTTGGGAACTTTGCCGCACTCAGACACTTCTCATTATTTCTGTGACCTCAGGTATCCTGAGACCACACTGTCCCACCTAGGATTCTGCCCTGCTTTGCCACCTGAGCACCTTTCAGGCAGGGATGACCCTCACTGGAACAGACTTCTGTGAGTTCCGATTTTGCTCTCCACTGCTATATTACTTTCTGGTGACAGCTTATGGAGGCTCCCTCTCCCCCGGTTTATCTTCCTATATGTCACCTCAGATTCACTTCTCTGCACCTCCTACTTGCAGAAAGTGGTCTCTTTTTTATTTGTAGAATTGCAGCAATTCTTTTCTTAGATATCTAGCTGAGTTTGCAGGTGTTCAGAATGATTTAATAGCTATCTAGTTGAATTACTGAGACCACACAAAACTAAGGTCTCCTACTCCTCCACCATCTTGGACTATCCTACACACATGTTCTTGATTAATATTCTATGCTATTCTTATTTCAACAACTGGAAGGAGATAAAAATGAAGCAACTTTCCCAATGCTGTAAGTAGCAGTGTCGTCTAGTAAACTAACTGGCCACCATACAATAACTGATGGTAATTCCACTTTCTCATCCTGAGGCAGTATCACTATTATGGGTTGAGGCTGCTCAGTCTACATAAACGTTACACCAAAGATCCAGTTCAGTAGTGTCAAGACCCTATTGATTCCTCATCCCCTTAAATATCCCACGATCATCCCAACATCATTATTTCCAAAAGTAAATTCAGTTGCTCACTCACCCCTTAACTCATTCTCCTTACCAATTACTCTAGTTCATCATCACCTCCAACTTCTTAATATCTGCCCTGAAATGTTAATTTTATCTTTCATCTCCCTAATCAACCATATCTAACTAGTAACAAAATCCTGTCTTCTTTTGAAATATTTCTAACATTTGACTCCCTTCCTATGGTTTATTGCAATGATTATGGTCATTACTTCACTGATAATCCTAATAGCCAACTAACAGTTCTCCCTATGGTCTCTCCTTTTTATAATCCAACAAATAAAATGGCTTCATCTGTCTCATTATTCAAATGGAATTACAGACCATTGTAGCCACACAGACCATACACATATCTAAGTTTTTTTTAATTTTATTTTATTATGTCATGTTAATCACCAAAAATTACATCATTAGTTTTTGATGTAGTGTTCCATGATTCATTGTTTGTGTATAACACCCAGTGCTCCATTCAATACATGCCCTCTTTAATACCCATCACCAGGCTAACCCATCCCCCCACCCCCTCCCCTCTAGAACGCTCAGTTTGTTTCTCAGAGTCCATAGTCTCTCATGGTTTATCTCCCCCTCTGATTCCCCCCCCTTCATTTTTCCCTTCCTACTACCTTCTTCTTTTTTTTTTTTTTTAACATATAATGTATTATTTGTTTCAGAGGTACAGGTCTGTGATTCATCAGTCTTACATAATTCACAGTGCTCACCATAGCACATACTCTCCCCAATTTCTAAGATTTGAACATCAAATTTCTTTCCTTCAAGCACATACTAATGAAGCCCTATGTGTAACCAGAGATGTTCTCTCCTTCCAGAACTACTCTGTGATTCCAGAACCACTCAGAACTGTGTTTAAACAATTTAGGAGTAATCTTAAACTCTCCTCTCTTCATCCCCTTACCTTAAGTCAATCCCTAGCCCTTTCCCTAATTATCCCTCAAAGTAATCTTTCCTTTCTAAACCCTCTCAACTACTTTAGATCAAACTTTCCTTTTTTTCTTTTTGAACAATTGAAATAGAATTCTGTCTTCTCTCCCAACTTTTGCTTCATCTCTAGCCTCCTCCAATCCACTCCCCACATTACTATCAGACTTGCTCTTCTAAAATATAAATCTGATTGTGTTGTTTTCTTACTGAAGTCCCTTCAATAGTTCATCATTACCTACATCATTTTCTCAAAACATAGCCAAAGATCTGCATCTGAAGAATCTGTGATGCTTATTGAAAATATAGATACCCAGATCCTACTTCAGACTATTGAACCCAAATTTCTGAAGAGTGACTCTGAAAAAATAATTTTAACAAGACCTCTGATGTCCTCTGGGTTAATGTCTAACACACATGGTACCATGATCTTGTTCCTATTTTCTGACTTCCTACTCTCCTGTACCTTCAACCTATACCTATATTACAACCTTTAAGAATTGCTCGTGTTCCCTTCAAATCCTATGCTCTTTCATACATCTGGGATTTCAAGTATAGTGTTTCTTCTGTCTTCTGCCAGCATGTCTGTATAATAAATATCATCTCTCAAGATCCAGTGAAAGCAATATGTGTCCCTATAACACCACTGCTTACATGTTTGTTTCTTTTAGGGGACCATAAACTTCTTAAGAACTGCTAATGTATCTTACTTAAGTTTACATTTTTAGTACTTACCTCAATAAACATTTGTTAAATGGATGAATTCAGTAAATAAATGAGTGAGGGAGGGAGGAAGTGAAGTTAAGAGTAAGTGCATGAGTGACCTAAAAGTATTTAGTAAAAGTGTCTTACCAAAATATCCACTGCACATTGTTTTATGGCATTTAAATTGAACAGTAAATATCCATTTAATTCAGGACTATTAAACTCATAATTATTTTTTGATTCTCTCCCCAATTTCTTTTTTCCCATCTGCCAGTCTGGCATAATTACATTTCCTACCTCAGGGTAGTGAAAATTAATTGGCTTGTAAATAATAATAAATTAGTCAATGTTCATAAAATGCTCTCAAGATGAAAAGCACTCTAACCATCATCTCTAAGCATTTTTATTTATTAGAAAATAAATTGATGCATTATCAATATCTAGACCACACCTATGATTTATGCCCTAAATAACATTAAGCTTTTTATCTATCTAGTTCTTAAATGGTCTTTCTTTCATTTTGTTATGTAGAGTCTTACATCACTGTCACTGTGGTAAGGCATATGATGAAATTAGTTACCATATACAGAATCTGAAACAATTATTTAAATCTTAGAATTTAGAGTAGTCAGCATATTCAGGCACTCATTCTGACTGTGACCTTCTGGGTTAGGTTTAATCCCCAATCTTGGAAGGTCTGAGGCTAGTTAGGATAAAGTAGAGTTGTTCAGGGCTAGTTTGGGAAATACCTCAAACTCAGGATATCTCGGGACATATAGAAACTCACAGGTCTTGGCAAAGTGAAAACACCATTCTAAGAAGGAGACATGGGGTTTATGAAGATCCTCTCTCTGAAAAGGACCAGAACATGTTCCAAAGAATACCACACCAAAGGGCGTATATAACTCTACATGACTATATAAAGATAGATATATAAACACATGACAGAAAGAGAGCTGTATAAAATTGCCAATTCTATATTCTATGTGTTTGGTGTTAAAACGTGATTTCACTCATGAAATTGAGGCAGTAGTAGATGATCTTACTTGGCTAAGCTTTGTTTCTCTCTCTTCTCCCATGTTTTTGTGTTATTTTAGTGACTCACTAAATTAAGGTTTTGGGAAACAACACAACATACCACTTAATGCTCACAGCTATTTTGTCCATTCTACAGATGAGGAAACTGAGCCTTTGAGAGATTTTTTAACTTATCCAAACATAGGTAATGAGTCAGTAGAAAAGCAGTTTTCAAACTCACAAATGGTTTAAATCTATGTCCCTCCTCCCTGCTACTATACTATGCTTACTTTATGACAAGATGATAAAAAGCCAAACATATTAATTAGGTCCCATGTCAAGGGCCAACACTGTGGGGAACAGGGATTCTCAGGACAACTTGTAAAAATCCTTCAGAGTGTTCCTACCCCAGTTTTCTTGAACTACTTTTTGAGCTCTAGAACAAGCGGCATGTAATAAAAGATTTAAAAATATGGACTCTACAGTAGTGGGTTAGCATTGTGCAAGCAGCTTTCATCTGCTACTCTGCATGCAGATATTGGGTTCTCTGGAAGACACTAGTCTGCCATCACAGGCAGAGCCAGAAGTGGAGTCAATTTTAATAAACACCAGCATAAGCAGCATTGTCTTTGGAGGGCATCTTTGGTGGTAACACAAGCAATGCTTCAAAGCTTCCGCTTTGGGCTCCAAGATGAGATAGGAGGAGAGAAGGAAATGTCTGGTGCCGTGGCAAAGCCAAGAGAAGTTTTTTCACAAAACCCATGTGAGCTATTTCTGAAAAGACCCCAAAATTATCTGAGAAGAATTTATTTTGGAGGCAGATGTTCTCATAAAAATGAATGATGTCTGAGCTAGAAAAAACATTGTGACAGTTTGTAGCATAGCTGTTTTACTAGAACGATTCCAGTTTTTATTATTTTGAAGGTTCCTTTTAGCTCTAACATTTTATAATTTTTAGATATAATATTTTATTTTGTTAGTGCCCTCCCACTCAAATCAATAATATTGTTATTATCACCAAGGATCACCAAGTCAAAAAAGAAGAAGACATCAGAACAATGTTGGACTGCAAAGCATTCAAAGGATAAATGAACCGTCACATTTGAATTTTCTTTAGGTACTAGTGCTAAACAATAAAAGGAAAACTTGAGTTACCAGTAGGGTGTGTTTTTCACTCTGAAAGACTAGGGAACTTTAGAATGATCAGTTATTCCCTATGTATAATAAATTGTGCAACAAGTTATGTAATTTCATGTCAATCTTTCTACATGAAGTATTTGATGATCAAGAATAGGTATTAAGACCATTTGCTGACCCAATCAGCCCATGATTTTATCATTTCCTTTCAAGAAGTGTGATGTATGGAACATCTCTGTGTGGCCTCTTAGGGCAAGCCAATCCCCAAAAGAGTATAATGCATGTTTTTCAGAGTGGAGAGCTCTTCACAGCAACACTTATAAAGGAGAGAAAGAAGCAGAATTTGACAGAGGGAAAGACTGAATAGCAATGCTGTTGCAGAGTTCTCAGTAGATTCTCTGGGGACATCTGAAATTAGAATGGCCCGTCAGAGTTGTCCTGAATCAAAGAAAGGGATTTGGGACTTGGTACCATGCTTGATTAGTCACTAATTGCAGACTAACCCCTGCAAGGGGATGCCCCCATGGCTGCTGCAGTATCCTTATCAATAAACAGAATCCAACTTCAATGATTCAAAATATTTTAAATAAAAGAATATTTACAGAGGTATGAACAGTGCTAAAGGAATGGACAAAGAACTTGAGATGCTCAAAGATCACCAAGATCAGAAAGCCATTGCCACCCTTAGGAGTAAAGGGTTAAAGAGAGCAAACAGTATTATTGGACCCCAGCAAGTACTGAAGCTGTGGAAATGGGCCACACAATAGATGTGGTAATCAAAAAGAGATGGTAGCCACTTCCAGAGACATAGCCAAATGTGGGCCAAGATCAGGAATACATACCCTAATATCTCTCCTCTTTTTCTCTGCTTGTGCATCCTGCTGGTCAAATCCAGCTGGAATCCAGGTAGCAAGAGAGTATGAGTGATGGAGTTTCAGGGTGTCAACATTTTGGGGCAGAAAGAAAAGCAGGGAAAGGTCAAAACTAGATTTTGAGTGTTTGTGTTAAGGGATGGAGGATAGAAAGGAGTTGGGAACAGAGAATAGTCAGTGAGACTTGAAAGAACTAAACAATACTGTAGCAGAGATTGATCTGCTCCCCTCCCCATGCAATCACACAGGAATATAGTGTTAACATCATGACACATATCCAATGAAGGGAAGAATTAAATCACTTAAGCTTTACACAGTTTTAATGTTTAATTTCATATTTTTATTCTCATAATTTAAGCATTTACAGATATGGGAGAAAAAACTACCATAAAATGCAATTCCGTGTATATTCAAAATGTGTGACATTTGGAGGAAAAAAGGATTTGGTGAGGATTTAATAGCTAAAAATTACTTCATGCAGGAGTTGGGATTTGATATCTCTCAAATTATGGGAAGAAGGTAATGAAAAGATTGAAAGCCAGAGGGTATTATAAGCAGAAGGGCAATTTGAGACAAAATATGGATACAACACTTATGGTTTTTATTTTCATTAATTCATTCACTCTATTTGTTCATCTATTCCATTAATCCACACATATTTTTATATACTGTCTCCATGCCAGGGGACTCTGGGATCAGTGAGAGACCCTGATGCATTGGCAGACCAAAAGACATATACCTCTGTCCCTTAAGGCTCATATTTTAATAGGAGAGTTAGGTTGGTCAAATAATCACACCACAAATGTATAATTGTCATTGCTCCGTGTCCTGTAAAAGAAGTTAATGGGTCTGTGGGAGGAGAATTGAGGTAACTAGGCAAAGTGTGAAAGAATAGTCTTCCAGTTTAAGCAATTGGCATGTGCAAAGATCTATGCAGAGAAGGAACAAGGTGGGTACAAGGGACTAGAAGCAGGTCTATGCATCTGGATGGAGGAGGGAGTGGAAAAACATGGGTTTCTATGGAATGCCATCTATTGCCATCTTAGCCAGCTTATTATTAGAAGCACTGGAAATCAATAGATACAGCAGGCCAATAAGAAACAGGAAGGAAACTGCCAGAGCCCCCTTCTGTTTTTGTAAACCAAACAGCCCTTGGTCAGAGTTTCAGCCCCAGGAAATACCATTTCAGACCATAGGCTGAGAGAATAGAAGAGATGAGTCCTTACCCCAGTGTGCTATAGGGGAATTTTGCTCACTAATGATTCCACAGGGGAGGAAGAAAGAGCAGTATCTGATGTGGAAACGAAGGACCAGCTCTCTGGAGCAGAGCATTTGAATTTCACATGCATAGAGTACAGCATGCTGGAATCCTCTCCTAGCATATCCTTTTGGTTTCCAAAATGCATGAATTTATTAAGAATGCAGATGACATGGTTATAGAAAACAGTTTCAGCATTTGGTATAATTAATGTAAATATTGCATGCAATAGAAAAATAATCTAACACCTTCTTTATTTAAAGCAGGTTTAATTAATGTCAAGTGCTGTGACAAGTGGTAATCTCCTCCGGCCCTCCTCTCTCCTCGCCCTGCGCGCAAATGTTCCCTCCTGCCTTGTTTCCCTGCAGACTTTAGTGTCTAAACGCACAGGAGGGAGTTTACGCTTTATTTCTAAAGCTTTCTCTCTTCTTTCCTTCAGAAATAGCTTCTTTCTTTCAGTAAGAGAAACTCTTCCCAAAGCCTCTTGAAAATTATTTTCTCGCAGACAAGTTCTATGTCTTGCACTCCTTGCAACGACCTACACAGACCCACTCCGGGTTTATGGGCCTAACCGTTGGGAGCCGGAATGTAGGTCATCTATATCGGCCACCGCCTAACGACTGGACTCCTTTCTCCTTTCATTCTGCCTTCAGATTGACTCCACGGGGATCCTAAACAAGACAAGAACTTGGGTGGGTTGTCAAAAGCAAATGTCAAGAAAACAGAAAGAATTGTATTAGGCTTACAAAATAGCCGAGAGGGATTCTTCCAGTGAACTGCCTTCCTTAGGAGTGAAATGGCATGCCCGCTTAACATCAGCAGTTTAACGTTAGCAGAGGGGCTGAAGCCACTGCGTACTGTGTCTCTCTATTACGCATTTACATCATATTTTATCATTGCTGAAGCAAGGCACATTAATTTTCTTAGTGATCTTCTATACTGTATTTTTAGACTTAGACCCTCATTAAAGAAGTCTTAGGTATAATTGACGTACCATTCCTATTAATCTCAGGTATATATCATAGTGATTCGATATTTTTATACATTACAAAATGATCCCCACGATAACCCTAGTTACCACCTGTCACCATACAGATTTAGTACGATATTCCCTAGGCTGTATATTGCATCTCCATGATTTATTTATTTTATAACTGGAACTTTGTACCTCATGACTCCCTTTACCTCTTTTGCCCATTTCTGACCCCTCTCTCCTCTCTCTGGTCACCAACAGTTTGTTTCCTGTATCTAAGAGTCCTTTTCTGTTTTATTTGGTTTGCTCATTTGTTTTTTTTGGATTCCACATATATATGAAATCATACAGAATTTGTCTTTCCCTATCTGACTTACTTCACTTAGCGTAACACCTTCTAGATCCCTCCAGTTTGTCAGAAATGGCAAGATTTCATTATTTTTTATTTTTTTTATTTTTTTTTAGATTTTTTATTTATTTATTTGAGAGAGAGAGAATGAGAGAGAGCAAGCACATGAGAGGGGGGAGGGTCAGAGGGAGAAGCAGACTCCCTGCCGAGCAGGGAGCCTGATGCGGGACTTGATCCAGGGACTCCAGGATCATGACCTGAGCCGAAGGCAGCCGCCCAACCAACTGAGCCACCCAGGCGCCCAAGATTTCATTATTTTTTATGACTGTTAATATTCCCTTGTATATGTGCACCACATCTTCTTTACCCATTCACCTATCAATGGACACTTAGGTTGCTTCCGTACCTTGGCGGGTGAAAATAATGCTGCAATAAACATAGGGGTGCATATATATCTTCAAGTTGATGTTTTTTGTTATCTTCAGATAAATATCCCAAAGTGGAATTGCTGTATTGTATAGTAGTTCTATTTTTAATTTTTAAAGAAACCTCCGTATGATTTTCCACAGTGGCTGCACCAGTTTACATTCTCACCAACAGTGCACGAGGGTTTCCTTTTCTCCACATCCTCACCAACACTTGTTATTTTTTGTCTTTTTGATAATGGCCAATCTGACTGATATGAGATGATATCTCACTCTGGTTTCATTTGCAGGTTCCCTTTTTTTTAAAAAAAATATTTTATTTTTTTATTTGACGGAGAGAGAGCGAGCAGCAGAGGAAGAGGGAGAAGCAGACTTCCCACTGAGCAGGGAGCCCAATGCAGGACTTGATCCCAGGACTCCAGGATCATGACCTGAGCTGAAGGCAGATGCTTAACTGATTGAGCCCCCCAGGTGCCCCACATTTGCAGTTTCCTTATTGCAAGTGATATTGAGCATCTTTTCACATGTCTGCTGGCTATCTGTAAGTCTTCTTTGGAAAAATATCTATTGAAGTTGCCTACCCATTTTTTTACTTGGGTTTTTTGATTTTTTTTTATATTAAGTTGTGTAAGTTCTTTACATATTTTGGATATTAACTCCTTATATGATTTCCAAATATCATCTCTCATTCAGTATATTGCCTTTACATTTTGTTGACGGTTTCTTTCACTGTGCAAAAGTTTTTTAGATTAATATAGTCTCATTTGTTTATTTTAGCCTTTGTTGCCCTTGCCTAGGAAACTGGTCTAAAATAATATTGCTGACTGATGTCAAATAGTTCACTGCCCACATGAATTTATTTTGGTATACAGTATAATAGTGGTCCAGTTTCATTCTTTTGCATTTATTTGTCCAGTTTTCCCAACACCATTTATTGAAGAGACTATCTTCTTGCATCCTTTGTCATAAATTAATTGACCATATATGTGTGGGTTTATTTCTAGGCTCTCTAGTCTATTCCATTCTGTCTGTTTTTATGCCATTACCATACTGTTTTGATTACTATAGCTTTGTAGTACAGTTTGAAATCCAGGAGCATGATGACTCTAGGTGTGTCCTCTCTCAAAATTGTTTTAGCTATTCAGGGTCTTTCACGGTTCCATACAAATTGTAGGATTATTTGCTCTAGTTTTGTAAAATAAAAAAAAAAAAAAATTCCACTGACATTTTCATGGGATTTTGCATTGAATCTACAGGTTGTTTTGGGTAGTAAGGACATTTTAACAATATTAACTCTTCCAATCCACAAGCACAGTAAATCTTTCCATTTATTTGTGTCATGTTTAATTTTTTCATCAGTGTCTTATAGTTGTCAAAGTATAGGTCTTTTACCTCCTTGGTTAAATTTGTACTTCTATATATAGTATCATGTCATCTGAAAATTGTGACAGTTTTACTTCTTCCTTTCCAATTTGGATGCTTTCTATTTCTTACCTAATTGCTGTGCCTAGGAATTCCAATAGTTTATTGAATAAAAGTGGCTAGAGTGGGCATCCTTGTCTTGTTCCTGATCTTAGCAGAAAAACTTACAGTTTGTCATAAATGGCTGTTATTATGTTGAGGTAATGTCCTTCTATACCTACTTTATTAAGAGTTTTTCTCATAAATGAATGCTGATTTTGTCAAATGCTTTATCTGCATCTATTGAGATGATCATATAATTTTTATCCTTCACTTTGTTAATTTGGTATATCATGTTGATTAGCAGATGTTGAAGCATAGTCATATACCTTGAATAAACCTCACTTGATTATGGCATATGATCCTTTTAATGTATTATTGAATTCTGTTTGCTAATATTTTGTTGAGGATTTTTGCATCTGTGTTCATCAGGGATATTGGCTTGTAATTTTCTTTCTTTTTTTTTTTTTTATGCTGTCCTTGTCTGGTTTTGGTATCAGGGTAATGCTGACATCCTAAAGTGAGTTTGGAAGTGCTCTATCTTCTATTTTTTGGAAGAATTTGAGAAGGATAGATACTAACTTCTTTAAATGTTTGAAGGAATTCAGCTGTGAAGCCATCTGGTCCTGGACTTTTGATTTTTGGGAGTTTTTAAATTACTAGTTCTATTTCATTACTTGTAATCAGTCTATTTAGATTTTCTGTTTCTTCACAATTCAGTCTTGGAAGGTTATGTGTGTCTCCCCCTGTCAAATAAATAAATTAAAAAAAAAAAGTTATGTGTTCCTTAAAATGTATCCATTTCTTCAGGTTTTCCAATTTGTTGATGTATAATTGTCTAGAGTTATCTCTTATGATCCTTTGTATTTCTGTGGTGTAAGTTGTAACTTCTCTTTCAGTTCTCATTATATTTATTTGGGCCCTCTCTTTTTTTTCCTTGATGAATCTGGCTAGAGGTTTATTGATTTTGTTTACCTTTTCAAATAACCAGCTTTTAGTTTCATTGATTTTTTTCCTATTTTTTTAAGTCTCTATTTCATGTATTTCCTCTCTGATATTTATTATTTCCTCTTTTTACTAACTTTGGGCTTTGTTCTTCTTTTTATAATTCCTTTAAGTGTAAAGATAGATTGTTTATTTGGAATGTTTCTTGTTTCTTGAGATAGGTCTGTGTCACTATGCATGTCCCTCTTAGAACTGCTTTGTCTCTCATCGAGTTTGGAACTTTGTGTTTCATTTTGTGTCCAGGTATTTTTTAAATTTTCTCTTTGATTTTTTGTTGTTGTTGTTGTTGACCCATTGGTTGTTTAGTAGCATGTTATTTAGCTTCCATGTGTTTGTGGGATTTTCTTTCAGTTTTCTTATTGTAATTGATTTTTAGTTTTATACTGTTGTGACTGGAAATGATGCCTGATATAATTTCAATCTTCTTGAATTTACTGATGCTTGATTTGTGCCTAACACATAATCTATCTCACAGAATGTTCTACGTGCACTTGAAAAGAATGTGTATTCTTTAAATGTGGATGTCGTTTTTATTTATTTTTTTTAAAGATTTTATTTATTTATTTAATTGACAGAGAGAGAGAGACAGCAAGAGAGGGAACACAAGCAGGGGGAGTGGGAGAGGGAGAAGCAGGCTTCCCGCCGAGCAGGGAGCCCGATGCGGGGCTCGATCCCAGGACCCTGGGATCATGACCTGAGCCAAAGGCAGATGCTTAACGACTGAGCCACCCAGGCGCCCCTGGATGTTGTTTTTAAATGAAATGTTCTGTTTGTATCTATTAAGTCCATCTGATCTAATGAGTTATTTAAGGCTGAAGTTTCCTTATTGAATTTTTTTGGTCTGGATGATCTATCTATTGAAGTAAGTAAGGTATTAAAGTCTCCTACTATTATTACATTACTGTCAATTTCTCTCTTTAGGTCTGTTAATATTTGCTTTATACATGTAGGTGCCCCTGTTTTGGGTGCATAAGTATTTACAAATGTTACAGCTTTTCCTAGATTGACCTCTTATCATTAGGTAATGTCTTTTTTTTTTAATCCCTGTCTTTGTTTTTATTTTTTCTGCTGTGAGTAATGTTACCCTAGCTTTCTTTTCATTTCCGTTTGCATGGAATATCTTTTTCCATCCCTTCACTTTCAGTCTGTGTGTGACTTTAGATCTGAAATGAGTCTTTTATAGGCTGCATATCGATGGGTTTTGCCTTTTTTAATGCATTCAGCCACCATATGTCTTTTGATTGGATAATTTAGTCCATTTATATTTAAAGTACTTTTTGATAGGTATGTACTTATTGCCATTTTGTTATTGTTTTCTGGTCATTTTTGTAGTTCTTCTCTGTTCCTTTCTCTTTGTGGTCTCTGTACTTGTGGTTTGATGGTTTTCATTAGTGTTATGTTTGGGCTCCTTTCTCTTTATTTCTTTTATGTATCTATTGCAGGTTTTTGGTTTGTGTTTACCATGAGGTTCATATATTGACGTATATATTTTAAGCTGATAGTTGCTTAAGTTTGATAACATTCTAAAAGCACTGCATTTTTACTCCCCCCATTTTATGTTTTTAACATCATAGTTGACATCTTTTTATTTTGTTTATCTCTTAAGTACTTTTTGTAGTTATAGTTGATTTTACTATTTTTGTCTTTTAACCTTTATGCTAACTTTTAAATGGGTGAGCAACTGTCTTTACTATATATTTGCCTTTACCAGTGAGATTTTTTTCTTTCATGTATTTTCTTATTTCTAGTATGATCTTTTCTTTTCTGCTTAAAGAAGACCCTCTAACATTTCTTGTAAGGATGGTTTAGTGGTGATGAACTCCTTTAGTTTTTGCTTCTCTGGGAAACTATTTCTCTCTGAATAATGACCTTGCTGAATACAATATTCTTAGTTATAATTTTTCTCCTTGCAGCACTTTTTCCCCCTTTTATTTTGTTTTAATTTTACTTTAATTCCAGAGTAGTTAACATACAGCATTATATTATTTTCAGGTATACACATACAATGATGTAAAAATCCCATATCATTACTCAGTGCTCATCCTCCTTTCAGCACTTTAAATATATCCCACCATTCCCTTCTGACCTGCAAATTTCTGCTGAAAAATCAGCTGACAGTCTTATGAGGTTTCCTTTGTATATGACTACTTGTTTTTCTCTTGTTGTCTTTAAGATTGTCTCTTTATTCTTAACTTTTGTCATTTCAATTTTAATATTTAGAAGTTAAAAGTTTCTTGTGTAAAAGCTGTTTGTTCAGGCTTTGGTTCTTCTTTAAGAGGCATTTCCCTATACATAGGCATAGATTCAGTGTGTCCATGGGAGGAGGTGTTTTCAGGGTCTTCATATGCTGCTATCTTGGACCCTGTTCTCTAAGAAGTTTTAAAGGTAGGTCTTCAAATAAAATTTCTTTTTTCTTTCGGTTGATGGTTGAATACTACCATCGCAGAAATGTTCAGTGTTATTTTTTGGTTTCTTCTAGTATCTAGAAAACAGTTAAGGTGCTTACTAGGTAACAGAACATCAACAGGATAAAATGATTGCCTGTCAAAGAGCCTCTGTTACTTGCCATAGCTATTCCAAGAATTTAGAGTAGTTTTATCTGTCTGAGGTTTACAAATTACAGATTATCAATCTTGCTTGAGTAATTCTGTTTCTAACCACAGTTTCCATAAAACAGAGACTTGGGCAAACACTAAAATCCCTTTAAGTCGGAAGCCTTCAATTCCAGAGTCCTTAACCTCATAAGATTATTTCTTAGAATCCACACCTGAAATAACGAGATATTTTCTTTGTTAAGAAGTACTTTGAGGGTTACCTGTTGTTTTAAAGATCTAATTTTCCTTCATATTTAAACACAAAGAAAAACATTGATACCAAAAATACATTTCTTATTGTAAAGTTTCATGTTGGTATAAAAATACTTTGATTTGCTTAAAGTCATTTAATAATTCTAAATCAAAATATATTCATAATGTATAGGGTTGGTTTTTTTTTTATTTAAAAATGAAGCTAATCCTGATTTATCCTAAATATGATTTGATGACATTTAGACTTTAAAATGTATATTTGTGTTTGTGAAATTTGCCTGAAATTTGCCTGCTATTTTTATAGAGGATTCAAATGTCTGATTTAAAACCAAAATATTGCAAAGGAGTAAATCAAAGCTGAAGATGTTTTTAATTGCTTCTGTGAAAAGCTTCCTAGGCTCTTAAAAAAATTAAGATGTATTCACAGTATATTTTCTGTATTCACATGTATTTCTTTCATAAATGAAGCAGGAATCTAGATATACATGCTCTCCTGCCAGAACTACCAGGAACAACAATGGAGGAAGAAAATTATCCTCATGATGAACACCCCAATTCTCTCACTATGGATCCACCTTAAGAAATTGGCAAAATTTATTCTCCCACATCTTATTCTATTTATTGACATCTTCCTGCTGATTAACCCCTTTTCTCCCTTGCTGTCTCATAACTACTTCCTATCATTCAAAACAAATTTCTGGAGCAAAGGAAAATACTTTTTACCAGACATCTACTTCCCCATGACTGAAACCTCTCTCCCCAATTGTACTCCCACAGGACTCTATAGAACAAGAGTTAATACTTATTCATAGCATGTCTCCTGTTCCAGCTTTTCAATGAGTTAGATCTTCTATTTACCAGTTAGAAGTTAGTATCTCTCAAAAATAATTAGAAGTAACTTTAATGGTAATCATTTCAGGCCCTTTGGTCAATGGCTAGGGTGAGATAGTACTTGGAGCATAGAGACAGCTGCCTCATCAGCCCAGTGTAATGCTTTTCTTCCCTTTTATTCAACTACCCCCCTCCCACTACCACTATCAATAAACCTCCAGAGAATTTTCTCCATGGATTTTTGACAATAACTGTTCTGGTAAAAAGGTCAAGAACCAGCAAGCTAAGAGCACCAATATGTTCCTTACAATGTGCTAGGCACCTTGGGAATATAAACAAAGTCAAAGCTTATACTGGCTGTAAGACAAGAATCTTAATCCCCAATAATAACTAGAGAACAATAAAACCAACAGGCTCTCCTGCGGGTACTTGTAATAAAGGCTGAAGCAGTTAGAGAAAAGAAGCATTCTACGGAGGGTATAGTGCTTGAAGAAATGTAGGAGGCCATGGGACTTGCTCAAACCCTCAAAAGGTAAAATCATTTGGATGGATAGTTAGCAAGCAGCCCTACCAGAGTAGTCAGAGATTAAATGTTTGATTTTTAAAGCTAGAATAATAACCAAAAATGTCACAGTAAAAATAGGATGGGCCAATCACCCTGAAATCACTGGGGTTAGCATTCTCTTAGAGACACAGGTACACAGTGAGTAGCTCCAATAGTCCTGGGAAAGTGATCTGAATAGGATATGAGTTTTGAGAACTTTTGAAAGCTATGCCATACCTAGAGAACTGGTTACAGAGGAGGAAGAGCAAATGTAGTTCTAGTTCTGCAGAGCTTCAGACACTGGTAACATGCCCCAAACAGCTCTCCTGGGGTTACTCATTGCCCAATTCCAAAATCATTTCCACAAACTGGACAGCTCAAAACCACAGAAATGTATTCTCTCAAAATTCTGAAGGCCGGAAATCCAAAATCAGTGTGTCAGCAAGGTTGGTTCCTTCTGAGAGCTCTGAGAATCTGTTTCATGTTTCTCTCCTAGCTTTGGCAGTTATTGGCAATTCCTGGTAATCCTTGACTTGTAGAAGCATCACTCCAATCTCTGCCTCTGTTATCTCATGATTATCTTCTCCCTAGGTTTCTCCATGTCTTCATATGGTGCTCTCCTTTCTGTGTTTCTCTCCCCTCTTCTTAGAAGGACATCAGTTGGTTAACCCTATTCTGGTATGATCTCACCTTAACTAATTGCATCTGCAATGACCCTATTTCCAAAATAAGGCCACATTCTAAAGTACTGAGGATAATATCTTCAACATATGTCTTTGGAAAACACAATTCAACCTACAAGATATAATTCAAAGAATGCCAGTAACTCAGGTCTTCAAGGCATAATGGCCCCTCAACTAAGTGTGACCATGGGAAATTACCCTTCCAAAAAGAACCACATAAAGGTGGCAGCTGGAGCAGAGGAATACCATTATTGCTATAGTGTAGACATGAACTTTGTGGGTAGGTTTGTGGTATAGTTAGCTCCTTCATACTCCTATAGCTTCCATCTTTGGCCAGAAAGACTTACTTGTTACAGGATGCTCAAATGTAATTAGTGATTCTGTGGTTATGTCCAGCAAATCATCATCTTTTTTAATCTGAGTCAGTCCAAACTCCCTTACCTCCTGCATTTGAAATGGCAAAGGATTAAAAAAATCTTTAACATAAGGGTTCTGGGCACTTTGGCTTGGAATCTACCTCTCAATGATTAGCTACTCTAGTGTGGCAGATTGATCATATTACTGCCAAATTTTTCATGTCTTTCTGTATATATGCCCTTTAGTATGTACTCTGACTCTTAGATTGTTCAAGTCACTTGCTTTGGCCAATGGAACATTTAGTAAATTTGGTAAAGATTTGAAAAAAATTCTTGCACATTTCTTCTCTATCTCTCTCCATTTTGCTCCCCTGCCTTTGCCTTGACAACATGCCGACAGGCCCAGACTAGGCTGCTAGAGGTGAGACACATTAAGTAAAGCCCAGTCAGTTGTCTTAGGTGGGAATCTAGACACGTGAGAGAGCCCAGCCAATGTCAGCAAACTCACCTCGCCAACACACAGTTAACCAAAGATACATGAGTAAACTTTGCTAAGCTTTGTTTCAGCAGAAACAACTTACCTATAAGTTTGAAAGAAATAATAAATGCGGGGCGTCTGGGTGGCTCAGTCATTAAGTGTCTGCCTTCAGCTCAGGTCATGATCCCAGGGTTCTGGGATCGAGCCCCACATGGGGCTCCCTGCTCAGCGGGAAGCCTGCTTCTTCCTCTCCCACTCCCCCTGCTTGTGTTCCTGCTCTCGCTATCTCTCTCTCTGTCAAATAAATAAATAAAATCTTTTTTAAAAAAAAAGAAATAATAAATGCTTGTTGATTTAATCTACTAAGTTTTGTGGGTCTTTGATGTATAGTATTATTATGGCAACAGATAACTGATACATGCAACAATAAATGCTACTCTAACAACCTTGACTTCTGTAGCTATGGAGTAGAGTCAGCATCCATGCCTCAAACAAAACTCATGACATTTCAGTGCAAGTGTTCATATTAAGAAGGCTGTATTTTGGGATGGGATAGACTATTTTGTATTTCTTAAAGAGATCAAATCTTCTTCCTGTTACCCTAGTGCTTAGCTCAGTCCCTAGAACAAATCAGAATCTCAGTAAATATTTTTGGATTAATTAATAAATGATTTTTCCATGGACCATATCATAAGGAAATGAAAACTGCAAAAGAACAACTATGATGTCTTATACATCTTATGTTTCCCAAATTTGTAATTATAGTGATGACTGTGTGGTAAGAACTCAATAAATAGTACTAGCTGATTTGTTAATTGATTGATGAGACTCAGCCATTATCAATTACCCTTGAGGAATGAACCAAGAAACAGAATTAAACTTCATTAAGAAATATTTCATTTGGGGCACCTGGGTGGCTCAGTCGTTAAGCATCTGCCTTCGGCTCAGGTCATGATCCCAGGGTCCTGGGCTCGGGCCCCGCATCGGGCTCCCTGCTCCGCGGGAAGCCTGCTTCTCCCTCTCCACTGTCCCTGCTTGTGTTCCCTCTCTCGCTGTGTCTCTCTGTCAAATAAATAAATAAAATCTTTAAAAAAAAAAAAAAAAAAAAAAGAAATATTTCATTTGGCCCATAAGAAGACTTCTGTGACTTTCAAGGTTCCTAACCACTAGGAAAGGATACTGTATTTCTTATCTAGAGAATGGATGCCTCTTATATGACTTGCAGAGACTACTTTTCTATATGGGATGTGTAATATAATCTATAGTCATTGAATAGGCTGGTTATTGTTCATCATCTTTTCTGTTTTGTTAATTCCATATTTACATGTCAGCTTCAAGCCCTTAAGGCAAAAAGGGCATCCCAAATTATATGCTATTTTATTTAATAAAATATTAAGTGTCCCAGATATAAGGGAGTAGTAGTTTATAAAATAATACCAAAACAAAAATACTGACAAGAGCCCAAGAGCCATTTATTTATAATGATTGAGGAGCCTTCACGATATGCAGGTGCTGTACTTAGAAGTGGACAGAGTATAAGCTCTGATTTCCACACTTGAAGAGGGGGAAATAGGCAAATAACTAATTATGACAACATGATGCTATAAAGGGCATGTATATGGTGACAGAAAAGAGGGAGTGACTAATTCTTCATGGAAAATAGAAAATACTCAGAGTAGTGTCAACATTGGAGCTGAAAATAAGCAAAAATTCACCAAATAGAAAAGGAGAAGAACATCTAGGCAGAGTCTAGCATAGTCACAGTGAGTAGCTCAGTCTAATGCTACGGTGAACTAAATAAGGTCAAGTGTCAGGAGATGAGGCTAGAACATAAACTTGGGTTCCTACCTGCAAAATCATATATATTCAGCTAAGAAGTCATGTAATGGCAAGCCTCTGCAGGATTTTTATTTAAGTAGGACTTAAAATGCTTACACCAGGGAATAATGTAAAGAATGATTTAGGGATGCCTGGGTGATTCAGTTGGTTGAGCGTCCAACTCTTGATTTTGGCCCAGGTCGTGATCTCAGGGTCATGAGATTGAGCCCCGTGTGGTCTCCATGCTCGGCTCAGTTAAAGTAAATTTGCACTAGAGAGGAAATATTGCTACACATTCACATGTGAAAATGCTAAGCAACCATCATCTGAAAGGTATGTTCCAAGATCTTAAAAGAGATGGCATGCCCAATTGATGAGATATTCAGTGAGGTAGCTGTAATATTTTACAGTTAATGCTCCTTATTAGTGTTGGCTTATGGTTAAGTTGTTGTACTGCTAAATAAGACTGGTCTTTCTCTTCCACTTTCAGTATGGAGCTATGTTAATTAAGTTGAGAAAAGGGAAGAAGATATAGAAGTCTGCTCATATTAATAAGCTGTGTGAAGGTTCTTAACAACATTACAGAACCAATTATTAAAACTCTAGAAGCCTGGGTAACTGTGACATTTTAAAACACTTGAAAACAAAAGCTTTCCGGGTATCTGTTGCATTAGATCAACAGGTATGAGAATTTCATATTTAATAAAAAAGGGGAGAAAGCAATGTATATTTCATGTTGAAGAAAAAGAAATTAATGATCAGTAACAAATAAGTGCAGTAAGTCAACTAGTCAGTAATAATCATTGAGAATCTACTATGAAATTCATCATTAAATGTATTGATTTATTTGGTGATTTGGTCATCTCCTGTGGTAGTCTATTAGCAACATGCACATAGCTTGTCTCTCCTGTTATAAAGATAGGTAGTATTCATATCTGAACAGACTTAGGAGTGTCAACAAAAAACACTTTTTGAATATACATTGGAAAATGTATATTGGATTATACAGGTTTCCAAACAAAATCACTTTCATCTGCTAAAAGTCCTAAAAGTTTTAGGTCTTTACAAGTATTTACTTCAAGCAGTATTTCTCAAATGACTGCTGCGTGTGAAACGTTTATTTTACAAAGCTGTCATTAATCACATAAGGCTGTCAAGAAACACTATTAATAGATAGCAAAGGGGAGAAATTAGTAGTCAGAAGATTTTTATGTCAGAAAATAAAAATTAATAAAATTGGCACCATAAGGCAATGAGAAAGAATGTAAAATAACAGGAAAGAATAGGTATAATGAGAGGGAAGTCAATAAGGTTAAGATGAAGAGCTCAATGTTGTTTTTGTCAATATCTAAGAGTTAAAATTAAGAACTAAATCTCAAAGATGTCTTCAGTTAAATTTCATCTGGGCATCATAAGACAAAAGGATTATACATTTCTCTTTTTCCAAACATTCCCTTTGAAGTCTCTGTGTAAAGAAGTCTATTTTGTCCCATCCCAGTGAACAAAGAGACTGAAGGTAACTGTGAGAAAGGAGAAAAAGTTTTCTGTCCCATGATAAAAGACACGGCATAAAAACACTGAAAATACTTTCAACAATTGTCAAGTGTCACAGTGTTTTAATTATAATTGAGAGAAAATCAGCTGATAGGGAAAATTGAGCTGTTGCGCTATCTTAGCTGTTTGCATAACTTTTTAAAAAAGATTGATTGATTGATGAGACAGAGAGGCACCGAGAGCAAGAGAGTGAGCAGGGGGGAGGAGCAAAGGGAGAGGAACAAGCAGACTCTGCACTGAGCAAGGAGCCTGACCTCATGACCCTGAGATCATGACCTGAGCCAAAATCAAGAGTTGGCTGCTTAACCAACCGAGCCACCCAGGTGGCCCTGCATAACTTTTGCTGCACTAAATGCCTAAAAGCCCAGTTTGAGTTTTGTATATCTTAAAACTGAAGTCAGTTATCTTCTAATTTTTAGTCTTTGCTTTTATGAGGAGATGTCAATCATAATATTTTTAAATGTTTATTCATAAATTTAGGAAATATTTGTTAAACGCATATGGTACCACATTTGGTGTGGTGAATATATGAAAAAGAAATAGCAATACAATTCCTCCTGTCAAAAATTTCCACATAGGGGTATATGTGTATAAAAGAATGCAAAACAATGAATGCAATGAACTGATGTAAACATCAATGCAAAAAGTGTTTGTTCCACACATTTAGAATATTGAGTATTAGGAGGAAGACTGGAATATCTGTACAATCTTATACAATTTGACTTTTGTATATGACAAGCATCAGTTGCCCCACCTGTAAAATGGGGATACCTGTTTAATATCATATATTTCTCAGCCCATTTTGTGGAAAGTAAAATCAAGGAAAAAGATTATTTAGTACAATGTGTCATACTGAAAACATTGAAATCATTTATATTTTAGAGAATATGTGTACTTTTTTTTTTATAAATCCATCTACTTGGATGTCTCAAAGTGTTCCACATACTCGATTAAAATCACCAGGTAAAGGTCAATATATTTCAAAGGATTCATCCAAAATATACACACTTTAAGTATTCATTTTTTTAACAAATAATAAAATGTAGCTGTAGATAGCATATAATCAGTATTTTAATTTTTTAATGCACTGTTACAAAAGATAATGTTTTAACCAAACTTATATGCACTTGATGGAATATTGTGTTGGCCTTTGAAGAGTCACCTTTGGAAAGTTATATTTTAATGATAAATAGTTGACTTTTATAAAGGTCACTTTGAGTAAAAGTCACGTAGAATCTGCTTCTCTATCAAACAAAACCTCCTGTGACCTCATTTTCCCCACCTGCTACCACCCATTTGCTGCTCCCCTTTCCTACAAACTCCTCAAAAGATTATAACTTCTCTGTTTACTTAATTTCTTTTTGTTCTCTCTCAGATTGTGTCCAATCAAGCTTTTCTTCTACACTTCCAAACAGTGCCTCTGTCAATGTTACCAGTGATCTCATTTATTAGCAGATTTTAGAAATGGAATTCACTTTCTTCACTAATACATTTTCCTCACTTGGACTTATACTACTCTCCTTTGTTTTGTCTTGCAAGTCACAGGTTCTATCTTTTGTGCAAATGCCCACTCTTTTCCCTGGCACCCTAACTTTGGAGTGGCCTAGGACTCAGTCTTTTATCTTCTCCTCTTCTTTCACACACAATCTCTTGGTAATTGCATCTAGTCTCTTTGGTATAATACCCTTTACATGCAAATGACTCTAATTTTTATTAATCTCCTGCCAAATTTCTTTTTAAGAAGATGTATTTATGTTTTTTATTTTTTAATTTTTTAAATTTTTTATTTAAGAGAGAGAGTGAGAGAGATAGAGTACAAGGCAGGGGGAGAGGCAGAAGGGAGAGGGAGAAGCAGACTCCCTTTCTGAGCAGGGAGCCTGATGTGGGGCTCCATCCCAGGACCCTGGGATTATGAGTCCTGGGATCATGACTTGAGCCCAAGTCAGATGCTTAGCCGACTGACCCACCCAGGCACCCCTCCTGCCGGGATTTCTGTTCTGAACTCTAGACTTGTATATCCAACTGCCTATTCAACATCTCTGCTAGAATGTGGCATATCCATATCCAAATTAATATGTCTAAAACTAAACTACTGGTTCTGGCTCCCTTCCCCGAAGTATTATGTTTATAATCTTCCCTATCATACTTCATGGGAATTCTATCCTTTCAGTTGCTCAAGCTAAAATTCTTAGTCATCTTGATTCTTCATAAATTTACTATCCAAATCAGTCATAAAATCTTTATGGCCATCAAAATGTATGTGAATAAATAACTCATGTCACTATCTCCATTGCTCCCTTTATGGTTGGAACCACCGTGTGCATTTAGCTGGATTACCCCTGAGTAACCTTCAACAGAGTCCATCGTCTCTCATGGTTTGTCTACCCCTCCGATTTCCCCCCTTCATTCTTCCCCTCCTGCTATCTTCTTCTTTTTTTTTTTCTTAACATATATTGCATTATTTGTTTCATAGGTACAGATCTGAGATTCAACAGTCTTGCACAATTCACAGCGCTTACCAGAGCACATACCCTCCCCAGTGTCTATCACCCAGTCAGCCCATCCCTCCCACCCAACCCCCCACTCCAGCAACCCTCAGTTTGTTTCCTGAGATTAAGAATTCCTCATATCGGTGAGGTCATATGATACATGTCTTTCTCTGATTGACTTATTTCGCTCAGCATAATACCCTCCAGTTCCATCCACGTCGTTGCAAATAGTCTTGCCACTTTTAACATTGACTCCTCTGTAGCCTATTCTCAACTGCAGCCAGAGTGATCCTTTAATGACACAAGTTAGATATTGTCACTCCTCTACCTCTCCAGTATCCTCCCATCTTACTCAAGTAAAAGCCAAGGTCCTCATGGTGGCTCACAGGACTTACCATGTCTGATGTTTCATTACCTTTCTAATTGAGTTTCTACCACTTTTTATTTATTCTACAAAGAGGACATGAGACACTGGCCATCTTAGGGCCATATCCTCTCTGACCGCAACATACTTTCAGATATGCTGTCAACTACTCTACTTTCTTTGCTCCAGGTATTTGCTCAAGTATCCCCTGCTCAAAGAAGTATCCCCAACCATCTTATTTAAAATAGCAACGTGGGGATGCTTAGGTGGCTTAGTCGGTTGAGCATCTGCCTTTAGCTCAGGTCATGATCCCAGGGTCCTGGGACCGACTTATTGCCATCTAACAAACTATAAAATGTATTTATTACATTATTTGTTATTGTCTCTATTTCACAACTAGAATGAAGGGTGCCTGAGTGGCTCAGTTGGTTAAGCTACTGCCTTCAGCTCAAGTCATGATCCTGGAGTCCCAGGATCGAGATCCGCCTCAGGCTCCCTGCTCCGCAGGGAGTCTGCTTCTCCCTCTGCCTAATGCTCCCACTGCTCATACTCTCTCCTTCTCTCAAATAAATAAATAAAAACTTAAAAAAAAAAAGAATGAAAGCTCCACACAGAGGGAATTTTTGTTAGTTGTGTGCATTCATGTAACATTACAAAGAACAGAGAATGTACTGAACACCATAGATACTTATTCATTTCATGTATGCATGAATGAAATAGAGCTGAAAGATAGAAAAAGAGAATAAGGTCTGCATATCATCTGAGACCCTGAATCATGGACATATATGGCATTATGATAAGGTGACACATGCTCAGAATTATATCATCCAAAATTTTCTGATTTCGTCTAACGAGTTCGTTTTTATTTTTTTTTATAAAGAAACATAATAATTATTTGTCCAATGCATCTTGAACTTAATTTGTTCTTTTCCTTTTTAAAGATCACGTTACTCTCTTTCCTAGGAACATCTTAATCTACTAACTATACTTATTGCTTATTTTTTGTCCTGTGTTCCAAATGACGTTGTGATTTAACTGTCTATGGGTTCTTTTCTATTTTCTCTCTCTAAGGCTCCTCTTTCTTTTACTCCTACCCTGTCAAAATACCTGTTTTCTAAATTTTGCTAAGTGAATTCAAACTATAACCAATTAAGTTTTTACAAGTGGTATTTTTTTTTTATGCGCTAACTACATTAGTCTCGTGTTACTATTATTTTTTTCATATAAACATGATACTGAGTAGTAAATAGACAATGTCCTCAACAAGCCTTTGGACTATTCTATTCTATTTTGTTCTATTCTGTTATTCTATTTTTTCCCTTTGACTCAACACCACACTCTCTCAGTTTCTATGACTTTATAAAGTCTTTTTATCCAGTAGAGAGATTATTACTTTCTTATTCTTTAAGAATGTCTTTTCTAACATTGTCCTCTTGTATTTCCCTTTTATTTTAATTTTTTTAAAGATTATATTTTTCTATTTAGAGAGTATGAATGGGGAAGGGGTAGAGAGAGGGAGCAACTTAAGTGCAGAGCCCAACACAGGGCTTGATATCATGACCTGAGCCGAAATCAAGAGTCAGACACTCAACCAACTGAGCCATGCAGGCGCCCCTGTATTTCCATTGTAAAATCAACCTGTCAATTACACATACACAAATACATATGCATGTATGTACATGGCATCACATGTAATACACATATATTCATTCATATGCGCATATATATACATTTACATTTATAAAAAGATATATATATAGATAGATACTGTATATAGATATATGTATATATACATAGATTTGCTTTGCTAATATTTTTGCATCTATAATGATGAGAGAGATTGGTCTGTAATTATCCTTTCTTGAAATGTTCTTGCAGAATTTTTTTTAAGGTTATGCTTGCTAAATTGAAGATGAATCGGATTATGTACCCTCCTTTTCTATTTCAAGGTCAGCCTTACTTCTAGGGAAGTAAGGTTTGCCCTTACATGGTGGGTTCCACAAGTCTGTAATAAATTCATCAACCTCTTTGGGAATCAGCAAATGCACCCAAGGGAACAGTACATTTAAATTCTAAATTTGCCTTCCTCAATTTCCATCTTCTGGATTTTTGTCTAATAATTTTGCAATTCCTTGTTAGCTACCAATGTTTGTTAAATTTTACTCACTTTTTCTAGTTGTTTTCAGCAAGAGAGTAGGTCATAAATAGCTATCCACCATTGTTACAAGTGTAAGTCCTTCCAAGGGTTCACTCTTGACCCTCTTAAAGAAGTAGGGTAGGCTTGCTCCAAGTGGAAAGGCAAGTCAGAGATTTACCTTTGCCCTTTTTTTTTAAGAAGTATGCCTGAGGATATTTTTATGAGCTCCATGGCCCTTCTTGCCCTCTCAAGCCCTTGTAACAGAGGAAGGACTAGAAGTCCCAGTTCATAGAGCCCAGTATGATCCCTGTTGGGAGAGGATGAGATTACTCCTGTTGTCTGGGGCTTCTTATTGGCTCCCAGATGGTTCTGGGAATATTTTCATTTTTCTCTTTCTGTCTTCACCCTTTATATAATCAGAGAAGACAGTCACTAGTAGCTCTAGAATTAAATCATCCCAGCTTATCAACTCTAGCACATGGGAAGACTTTCCTCCTTTCCCAGTATTTGTTCATCAAACTCAAAATAGAACATGACAAACCAAATCTTGACTATGTCTAAAAAAAGGGGAGAAAAAAATATGATATTCTACCCACAAAACCGATAGGATATGAAATAAATGTGGTTTCCCCAATGAAAGTTAATGGGCAAACAATAGGGCCATCTGCCCACTATAGCTATCTATGTACCCAGCACTACAATGTTCAGCCTTAGGGATGCAAGCTGAATAAAAAATCATTGGCACCCTCCTCCATTACAAGCTTTAGGGATTGAGTAGACATGTAAAAAAATTGTCTCAGTGATGGTGCTATAACAAAAGTGTTAAAAACATGCTATTTCCTTAGGGATAGAAGTGCTCAATTCAGTTAGGCTTGTGGAGGTCAAAAAGTTATCTTTGAGAAAGAGGTAAAAAATGATATCTTATTAGGAATAAGTAAATTTTGCTAAGGTAGGCAAAAGAATAGCCTGGTTAAAATAAAAGATCATCTCCTGCTAGTGAGGGAATGGGGGATTAAGTGGAGTAGTAAAGTTTTTAATTTGCAATAAAGAATCTAAGAAAAAAGAAAGCAGCAAAAAAAACCTACAAAGCAGTATTCAGGGCCCAGTTGAGGTTGGGAACTAAATTGGTCATGGTACACAAATTTGTCATTTGTCATGTCACTCAACCTGCATAGTTGTGTGATTTTTTTTTTTTTCCTTAAGAATGCTTTAGCAGCCTCTATTTAGGATTGATAGCAACAAACAACAAGGTAAAATTTCCTCACAGAACAGTTGCCATAATCCTAGGCAAAAATTAAGGGAAGCTTTGTGGACTGAAAGAAAAGAAGATTTTGTTAATTGGGTGGGAATTAGAAGATGCGGAAGGCAAGAGAGATGATTACTCAAGTAGAGTCTGCTAGTTGCTTGGAAAACCCATCCCTCGGGCACAGTGGGAAGACCTTGGGGAAAAAGTTTTTCTGGAAGTTCAAAGTAGTGCTGAGTCTGAGCTACCAGAGCATCAATTTCAGGGGTCTGCATGCTGAAGACCCATGGACCAGAACCAAAGATTACATTATTCTCTAACTTTTACTTGGACAAATTTCTAATGTCCTTGTTTTTATGGCTAGAAATTTCTGCACTAGTTAACACAGCCTGTAAAAAGACAGGGGTTATGCCAGACTGCCTGCTCACCAATACCCTCCCACAAATATCAGCAATTTATCCTGCATCACAACTCACAATTAAAATATACAAATCTATTCATTTAAGTACTTGAATTAAAGTATGCTCTCTTACGTATTCCAACCATATAGAAATTATCAACCTCACCTTCCCAGGATGTTCTCTCCTGTGATAATTCTATCCTCTGAAGGATGTGTATCTCATCCAAGTGGTCAGTTCTGGTTATTATGTGTTCAGAGTGAAAAAACTGGAAATTTTGTTTTGTGGTTCTCCAGGAATTTTCTCCTAATAATGACAGAGTAAGGATAAATACAGGCAGTCCAATCACACTGCCATCATCCTTATCATAGCAGTAAACTTCACTGAAACTTTTAGATTAGGAATGGTTTCTTTTTTTAATTAGTAATTTTTTACAGCAGTTTTAGGTTCACAGCAAAATGGAGCAGAAAGTACAGAAAATTCCCATATACTCCTGGCTCCACCAATAGGCAACCTTCCTACTATCAACATCCTCCATCAGAGTGGCGCATTTGTTACAACTGATAACATACACTGACACATCATTATCACCCGGAGTCCACATAGTTTACATTAGGGTTCACTCTTGGTGCTGTACATTCTGAGTTTGGACAGATCTCTAGTGACATGTATAACCATTGTAGTATCATGCAGAATTGTTTTACTGCACTAAAAATCCTTTGCTCTTTGCCTATTCATCCCTTACTCCCCCCTAATTCCTTGAAATCACTGATCTTTTTCTGTCTCCGTATTTGCCTTTTTTTTAAATGTCATATAGTTGGAATCATACAATCTGTAGCCTTTTCAGATTGGTTTCTTTCACTTAGTAATATGCTATTAAATTTCCTCCATGACTTTTCATAACTTGTTAGCTTATTTCTTTTTAGAGATGACTAATATTCTATTGTCTTTATATACCACAGTTTATTTATTCATTCATCTACTCAAGGACATCTTGGTTGCCTACAAGTTTTGGCAGTTAAGAATAAAGCTTCTATAAACATCCTTGTGCATGTTTTTATGTGGACATAAGTTTTCAAGTCTTTTGGATAAATACCAAAGAACAATCATATGGTAAGAATATGTTTAGTTTTATTTTAAAAAAAACTGTCAAAATGTCTTGCAAAGTAGCTGTACCAATTTGCATTCCCTCCAACAATGAATTTTGTTGCTCGGCATTCTCACCAGTATTTGGTGTTGACAGGGTTTTTGATTTTGGCCATTCAAATAGATGTGCAGTGATATTTCATTGTTGTCTTAATTTGCAGATCCCCAGTGACATATGATGTCAAACATCTTTTCATAAACTTACTTGCCATCTGTGTATCCTCTTTGATGAAGGTGTCTGTTCACATCTTTTGCCGATTTTTTAATCAGATTGCTCATTTTCTTATTGTTGGATTTTACAATTACTTTGCATATTTTGGATAACAGTCCTTTATCAGATGTGTCTTTTTCAAATATTTTCTCTCAATCTGTGGCTTATCTTATTCTTTTAACATTATCTTTGGCAGAGGAGAAATTTTTAATTTTAATGTAGTCCAGTTTACCAATTTTTTTCATGGATCATGTCTTTGTGGTTCTAATTGTTTTGTTATCTCTTAAGAAGCTTATGATCTACTGGGTGAGATGCCTATTTTATTATGATCTTCCGGACTTTATTCTCATTTTTTTTTCCCTCTGTATTTTGAGAGAATTTGTGTGGCTTGTCTTTTCTTTTCATTAATTCATTTTCTTCTGGGTCAAATCTTCTATTCATCTGCCTCCTCCTATACAACTGTACCTGGGTTCTCATTGAGAAGTTTCATGGAAAGTAATTTTTTAAGTGATGTTAAAAACAAGGTTAAAGTATTTTTGTGAATATATCTTAAATTGCATATTTAAGAGGGATAAATGCCTTGAATCTCTAGAAGGGAACCCCTTCTACTGATATGAAGGATCTTTTCATACCCATTGTCACTTCTCTTTGTTTATTCATCCTTCTTTAGAAGTCTCAATGCTGTTCCAAGGTTGTATTATAGTCTGGCAAGAATTAAATTACTTAAAACCAAGATAAGCATTGCATTATTCAAAATCTAAATTTTTCCTAAAGGACACATCAGGTCTTAATTTAAGGAAAAAAAGAAAAGCAAAAGTCTGGCAGTACATCATTTAAAAGAGTGGAGAGGAAAATGAAACGTTAATCATTGGCAGAGCCATAAGCATGAGTCACATCTCTATATAAATATAGATAGTCCCCTTAAGGAAGGGTCCATCGTTATGACTGGTCTATCTTCTTTAGAAGTAGTTCACTCTTAATGTACCTGCCACAATGTCCTTGTTCACAGAGGTATGTGGTAGTGAAACGGAAATCTCTGATTAGCTCTTGAACTCCTTGTGGGATTCCATCTCTTAGAAAACACAATTTTTACTTCTCAGACAAAAGAGTTGTCTATGGGATTCTGCCAGGGTATCTGTCTTCTTCTTTCCAGGGCAGGGAATAAAGGGAGAACATTCTTTTTCTCTCAGGAAGATAATTATATAGTTGTCCTCAATTTTGCTTTCCCACACAGTCTCATCAACAATACATTTAGTAGAAATACTTCAGATTTTTGATAGGCACATGATGTTCATTCTCTTTTTAATTTCCAATCTACATTTTACTTAATTACAAATATTTTCTCTGTTTTGTAATACATTTTGTAATTCTTATGCTGGCACCACCATCTTGCCAGCAAATATAGATTTAAGTATTTTTTATTTGTGTAAAGTTATAAGCTTCTTCCATGGGAATGAGACTGAGTTATACTTTTGGATTCTAACTAAGAAAATTGTGGAAAGGTATTTGTGAATAATAAGTCCTAAATGAGAAGCAGATGTGTGGAAAATAAAATAGAGTGTTCTGGAAAAAAGCAGAGAGATAAAAAGAGAAACTGAAAAGAAATATAATTTAAGATGATTGACTACACATATGAGACCTTTAGAGAGTAAAAGACTTTAGAAAGTTTAAAGTCAAAGCCATGGACCACTGCTAATTTGGGCGGAGAAATTTGCTAGCTGTTTCCACTAGAAGCCCAAGAGGTGTGTTCTTAAGATCGAAACAAGAAATAGCTTTTCTCTTTAAGGGCCAATAGTAGTAATTTCCATTGAAACTGGAAGGTGAAAGCAAGATAAATTTAGAGCAAAGAACAGCAACCATAAGACTTAGGGATTAGAAAAGTGTGCTAGCCTAAAACAGAGTTATCCCATGGGTCTGCATTTATAATTTACTGCAATTGATTCTGATCAGGATGGGTTCACTTGAATTTCTTCCTATCATGCTTTCAACTCAAGTTGTTCACTTTGTGAGTCTAAGACGCAGAAAGGTTATAGTGACAAAAGAAAAGCAATAGAGAAAAGTTTGGACTCACATTTTTTTTTTTTTTTAACTAAAGAACTTTCCTATTTAATACCTTTGGATGATATAAGAATGAATTTCAAATAGAATGTCATCATAACTCACATTAAGTATTCTTGACTACTAGAAAACCTATCAATGTTGCTTTCTAATCACTCCTCATAGATTTTATTTTATTACTTTTTCATCAAATTCATAGCTTTTTTCTGAATACTTTCTGAATACTCCAAACTCTCAAAAGTGTACACATATCCTGGCTTATCCTTGCTGAATACACTGGGAAGATTACCTCCCAAATGGCAATGAAGTGACTATCAAAATGAAGGTGAAGTCACAAATTTAAATATCAAAAACTTAATTTAACTGAAGGAGAAGTGTCCTTTATGAGTGAAAGAGAAGCAATGTTTAATGATCAGTGGCCTTCTCACTGACAAATTAAAAGTGAAACATTGAGAATGGTTACATTCCATCAGAACATGAAGAAATACATTCCCCTAAAGAAAAATAAGAAAAATAAGAAAAATAAATAATGAATTAAAAAAAAAAACATTTTAGGGGTGCTTGGGTGGCTCAGTCACTTAAGCATCCAACTCTTGATACCAGCTTAAGTCATTATCTCAGGGTTGAGAGATCAAGCCCCCCATCAGGCTCCACACTGGGCGTGGAGACTGCTTAGGATTCTCTCTGTCCCTCTCCCTCTCCCCCCACTCCCCGCTCACACACTCTCTCTCTCAAACAAACAAATTAATTAATAATAAATAAACAACTCATTTTAAAGCAAAACAACAACAGTAACAACAAAAACAGGAATTAAATGAAAATTCATAGAACAGTCTTCATCTACTGTTCAGACGAATGCAAAACAGTATTTAAAAATGCCCTGTTTAAGTTAGATAGCTAGTATTTGAGTTGAGAAAAAAATGAAAATCTCTTAGCTCAAATGTTATGGCTAAAAACTGCTTCAAGATTATTAATAGCTTAATTTGGCATATACTATTGAAATTTACTTAAAAAGCTAAGAATGATTTTTTAATTTTATGTAAGCATTTTTCTTATATTGGACATATTTCTTTGATAATAACTTTAGGTTTTTATAATTTTGAAATATTTGTAACTTATATAAGGTTCTAAAGTATACAGTCATATAATTACTTTGAGTGATAAGATTCTATGCAACATAAAAAGCTGTTTTCAGTTCCAATGAAATTCCCTAGAGGAAGGTAATTTTTAAGTGACTACTGCTTTTTTGTTTTGATTAAAGCATGCTGACACTATATTATATTAGTTTCAGGTGCACAACATAGTGATTTGATATTTATATACATTATAAAATGATCACCATAAGTCTAGTTTCAATGTGGCACAATACATGGTTTTTACAATCTTATTGACCATATTCCCTAAATTGTACATTAAATCCCTGTTTCTTATTTATTTTATAACATGAAGTTTGTAAATTTAATTCCCTTCACCTATTTCATCAGTCTGCCCACCACTCTTTCCTCTGGCAAACAAGTGTTTGCTCTCTGTATTTATTAGTCTGTTTCTGTTTTGTTTTGTTTTTTAGATTGCACTCATAGTAGTCATATGGTATTTCTCTTTCTTTGTCTGACTTATTTCACTTAGCATAATACCCTCTAGGTCTATCTATATTGCTGCAAATGACAAGATTTCGTTCCTTTTATGACTAGGTAATGTTCCATTGAATATATATATATATGTATATATATATCATGATATACATGTATATACATATATATATATCATATCTTTTTTTTCTAATTATTTACTGATGGACATTTAGGTTGCTTTCGTATCTTGATTATTGTGAATAATGTGATGGACAAAGGGGTTCATATGTCCTTACAAATTAATATTTTAATTTTCTTCAGAAAAACAAACACCCAAGAGTGAATTGCTGGATCATATGGCAGTTATATTTTCAATTTTTTTTAATGTTTCAAGTTTTGATTTAAATTTTGTTAGTTAGCATATAATGTAATACTAGTTTAAGGGATAGAATTCAGTGATTCATCACTTACATATGATACCCAGTGCTCATCACAGCACATGTCCTCCTTAATCCCCATCATCCAGTTAGCCCATCCGCCCGCCACCTCCCCTCCAGCAACACTCAGTTTGTTCTCTATACTTAAGAGTCTCTTTTATGGTTTCCCTCCCTCTCTTTTTTGTTTCTTTCCCCTATATTTATCTGTTTTGTTTCTTAAATTCCACATATGAGTAAAATCATATGGAACTTGTCTTTCTCTGACTGACTTATTTTGCTTAGCACAATATTCTCTAGCTCCATCCATGTGATTGCAAATGGCAAGATTTCCTTCTTTTTTATGGCTGAGTAATATTCCATCATATATATATATATATATATATATATATATATATATATATATATATATATATATATCCTTTCATCAGTCGAAAGACATTTGAGCTGTTTCCATAATTTGGCTATTGTTGATAATGCTACTATAAACATGGGGGTGCAAGTGCCCCTTTGAATCAATATTTTTGTGTCCTTTGGGTAATTACCTAGTAGTACAATTGCTGGGTTGTAGGGTAGTTCAATTTTTAACTTTTTGAGGAACCTCCATACTGTTTTCCACAGTGGCTACACCAGCTTGCATTCCCACCAACAGTGTAAGAGGGTTCCCTTTCACTGCATCCTTGCCAACATCTGTAGTTTCCTGTGTTGTTAATTTCAACCATTCTGACAGGTATCGGGTGGTATCTCATTGTTTTGATTTGTATTTCTCTGATGATGAGTGATGTTGCACATCTTTTCATTGTCTGTTAGCCATCTGTGTGTCTTCCCTGAAAAAACACCTATTCATGTCTTCTGTCCATTTTTTAACTGGATTATTTTTTTCTTGGATGTTGAGTTTGATAAATTATTTATAGATTTTGGATACTAGCCCTTTAGCTGATATGTGATTTGCAAATATCTTCTCCTATCTCCTTCTGTAGGCTGCATTTTAGTTTTGTTGACTGTTTCCTTTGCTGTGCAGAAGTTTTTATCTTGATGAAGTCCCAATAGTTCATTTTTGCTTTTGTTTCCCTTGCCTCTGGAGATGTATCTAGTAAGAAGCTGCTATGGCTGAGGTCAAAGAGATTGCTGCCTATGTTATCCTCTAGGATTCTGATGGTTTCCTATCTCACATTTAGGTCTTTCATCTATTTTGAATTTATTTTTGTGTATGGTGTAAGAAAGTGGTCCAGTTTCATTCTTCTGCATGTTGCTGTCCAATTTTCCCAACACCATTTTTTGAAGAGACTGTCTTTTTTCCATTGGATATTCTTTCCTGCTTTGTCAAAGATTAGTTGACCATATAGTTGTGGGTCCATTTCTGGGTTTTCTATTCTGTTCCACTGATCTATTTGTCTGGTTTTGTGCAAATCCAATACTGTCTTGATGATTACAGCTTTGTAATAGAGCTTGAAGTCCAGAATTGTGATGCCTCCAGCTTTGCTTTGCTTTGCTTTTTCAAGATTGCTTTGTCTCTTCAGGGTCTTTTGTGGTTCCATACAAATTTTAGGATTGTTTGTTTTAGCTCTGTGAAAAATTCTGTTGGTATTTTGATAAGGATTGCATTAAATATGTAAATTGCCTTGGATAGTATAAATATTTCAACAATATTTGTTCTTTGAATCCATGAGCATGGAATGTTTTTCCATTTCTTTGTGTCCTCTTCAATTTCTTTCAAAGTGTTCTATAGTTTTCAGAGACAGATCTTTTACTTCTTTGGTTGGGTTTATTCCTAGGTATCTTATAGTTTTTGGTGCAGTTATAAATGGGTCAATTCTTTGATTTCTCTTTCTCCTGTTTCACTACTCGTGTGTAGAAATGCAACAGATTTCTGTACATTGATTTTGTATCCTGTGACTTTGCTGAATTCATGTATCAATTCCAGCAATTTTGTGGTAGAGTATCATGTCATCTATGGATAGTAAAAATCTGACTTCTTCCTAGCCTTTTATTTCTTTTGTTGTCTGATTGATTGCTGAGGCTAGGACTTCCAGTACTATGTTAAATAATGGTGAGAGTGAACATCCTTGTCTTGTTCCTGACCTTAAAGGAAAAGGTCTCAGTTTTTCCCTGTTGAGGATGATACTAGCTGTGGGTCTTTCATATATGGCCTTTATGTGTTGAGGTATGTTCCTTCTATCCCTACTTTGTTGAGGGTTTTTACCAAGAATGGGTGCTGTATTTTGTCAAATGCTTTTTCTGCATCTACTGAGAGGACTGTATAGTTCTTATCCTTTCCTTTATCAATGTGGTGTATCACACTGATTGATTTGTGAATAATGAACTGTCTTTGCAACTCAGGAATAAATCCCACTTGATCATGGTGAATGATTCTTTTAATGTACTGTTAGATTTGATTTGCTAGTATTTTGTTCAGAGATTTTGCATCCATGTTCATTGGAGATATTGGCCTATAATTCTCCATTTTAATGGGGTCTTTGGTTTTGGAATCAAGGTAATGCTGACCACATAGAATGAGTTTGGAAGTTTTCCTTCCATTTCTGTTTTTTGGAACAGTTTGAGAAGAATAGGTATTAACACTTCTTTAAATGTTTGGTAGACTTCCCTTGCGAGGCCATCTGGCCCTGGACTTCTGTTTGTTGGGAGATTTTTGATTACTGATTCAATTTCTTCGCTGGTTATGAGTCTGTTCAAATTTTCTATTTCTTCCTGTTTCAGTTTTCATAGTTTATATGTTTCTAGGAATTTATCCATTTCTTCCAGATTGTCCAATTTGTTTGCATATAATTTTCATAATATTCTCTTATAATTGTTTGTATTTCTGGGGCACCTGGGTGGCTCAATTTGGTTAAGTGTCCGACTCTTGGTATCAGCTCAGGTCATGATCTCAGAGGTGTGAGATCAAGCCTGGCATGGAGCTCCACGCTGGGTGTGGAGCCTGCTTAAGATTCTTTCTCTCTCCCTCTCCCTCTGCCCCTCCCCCTCCACTCTCTCTCTCTCTCCCTCTCTCTCTAAAAACAAAAATTTTATTTCTGTGATGTTGGTTGTAATCTCTCCTCTCTTGTTTGTGATTTTATTTATTTGGATCATTTCTCTTTTCTTTTTGATAAGTCTGGCTAGGGGTTTATCCATTTTATTAATTCTTTATTTTTTAAAGATTTTATTTATTTGAGAGTGAGAGAGTGTGAGAGAGAGAGCACGAGCAGGGAGGAGGGGCAGAGATAGGGAGAAGCAGACTCCCTGCTGAGCAGGGAGCCCAACATGAGGCTTGATCCTAGGACCCTGAGATCATGACCTGAGCTGAAGCCCGACACTTAATCTACTGAGCCACCCAGGTACCCAATTTTATTAATTCTTTCAGAGAACCAGTTCCTAGTTTCTTTGATCTGTTCTACTGGATTTTTTCTTTATTGTTTCTGTATCATTTATTTCTGGTCTAATCTTTATTATTTCCATTCTTCTGCTGGCTTTAGGCTTTATTTGCTCTTCTTTTTCTAGCTCCTTTAGATGTAAGGTTAGGTTGTGTATTTGAGGTTTTTCTTGCTTCTTGAGGTAGGCCTGTATCGCTCTATACTTGCACCTTATGACTGCTTTTGGTCATCCCAAAGGTTTTGGACTGTCGCATTTTCATTTTCATTTGTTTCCATGTAGTTTTTATTTCTTCTTTAATTTCCTGGTTAACCCATTCATTCTTTAGTAAGATGTTCTTTAACCTCCATGTATTTGCGGTCTTTCCAAATTTTTCTTGTGATTGACTTCAAGTTTCATAGCATTGTGGTTGGAAAATATGCATGGTATGATCTCAATATTTTTGTATCTGTTGAGGCCTGATTTGTAACTCAGGATGTGATCTATTCTGGAGAATGTCCCATGTGCACTCAAAAAGAATGTGTATTCTGCTGCTTTAGATTAAAATGTTCTGAATATATCTGTTAAGTCCATCTGGTCCAGTGTGTCATTCAAAGCCATCATTTCCTTGTTGATTTTTTTGTTTAGATGATCTGTCCATTGCTGTAAGTAGAAAGTCCCCTATTGTTATATTATTATCAATGCATTTCTTTATGTTTGTTATTAATTATTTTATATATTTGGGTGCTCCCAGGTTGGGGACATAAATTTTACAATTGTTAGATTTTTTTGTTGGATAGACCCCTTTATTATGCTATAGTGCCCTTCTTCATCTCTTATTATAGTCTTTGGTTTAAAATCTAGGTTGTCTTATATAGGTATGGCTGCTCCGGCTTTATTTTGGCATCCATTAACATGATAAACAGTTCTTCATCCCCTCACTTTAATCAGCAGGTGTCTTTAGGTATAAAATGAGTCTTTTGTAGGCAGCATATAGATGGGTCTTGTTTTTTTGTTTTTACTTTTTTTTCCATTCTGATACCCTATGTCTTTTTTTTTATTATGTTATGATAATCCCCATACATTACATCATTAGTTTTTGATGTGGTGATCCACAATCCATTGTTTTTGTATAACACCCAGTGCTCCATGCAGAACGTGCCCTCTTTAATACATATCACCAGGCTAACCCATCCTCCTACACCCCTCCCCTCTAGAATCCTCAGTTTGTTTTTCAGAGTCCATTGTCTCTCATGGTTCATCTCCCCCTCTGAATAATACATTATATGTTACCCTATGTCTTTTGATTGGAGCATTTAGTCCATTTACATCAGAGTGACTATTGATAGATATGAATTTAGTAGCATTGTATCACCTGTAAAGTCATTGTTTCTGGAGATTGTTCCTGTTCCTTTCTAGTTTTTGTTGCTTTTGGTATTTCTTTCCCACTCAGAGTCCCCTTTAATATTTCTTGCAGGACTGGTTTAGTGGTCACAAACTCCTTTAGTTTTTGTTTGGCTGGGAAACTCTTTATCTCTCCTCTAATCTGAATGATAGCCTTCCTGGATAAAGTATTCTTGGTTGCATATTTTTCCCATTCAGCACATTGAATATATCATGCCACTCTCTTCTGGCCTGCTAAGTTTCTGTGGAGAGATCTGCTGCTAACCTTATTTGTTTTCCCTTGTAAGTTAAGAATTGCTTTACCCTTGCTGCTTTTAGGATTTTTTCCTTATCTCTATATTTTGCAAATTTTACTATGACATACCTTGGTGTTGCCCTGCTTTTGTTGATTTTGATGTCTCCTGGATATGGATGTCTGTTTCCTTCTCCAGATTAGGGAAGTTTTCAGCTATAATTTGCTCAAATAAACCTTCTTTTTCTGTCTCCTCTTCTTTTGGGACTTCTATGATACAAATATTATTACACTTTATGGAGTGGCTGAGTTCCCTGAGTCTACATTCATGATCCAATATTTTTCTTTCCCCCTTCTTTTCAGATTCATTATTTTCCATAATTTTATCTTCTGTATCACTTATTCATTCTTCTGCTTCTTCCATCTTTGTGGTCATTACATCCAGTCGGTTTTGCATCTCAGTTATAGCATTTTTTTTTTTTTTTATTTTGGCCTGATTAGTTTTTAGGTCTTTTATCTCTGCAGGGGACTCCCTGGTGTCTTCTATGCATTTCTCAAGCCAAGCTAACATCCTTATGATTGTTGTTTTAAATTCTGGATCAGGCATATTACTTATATCTGTTTTGATTAGATCCCTGGCTGTGACCTCTTCTTGTTCTTTCTTTTGGGATAAATTCCTCCATCTTGTCATTTTGTGTAGGTCTCTTCTTCTGTGTGTTAGGAAAGCCTCTTATGTTTCCTGCTCCTAAGAGTAATGGCAGTATTAAGAAGAAATCACATACTGTTCAGGTCCTGTTGCTTCAGGAAGTGTTTCTGGTATATGCTGTGTGAATTCTGCTGTTGTGTTTTAGCTGCTCTTTTCCTCGAGTCAGTCCTCTGCAGAGTTTCTCGTTGCCTACAGTGGACAGTGTTTGGAACTTGTCCACTGTGTGGTGAGTTTTAACTAGGTGTAGGAGGCTTAATCCTATTTCCACCAGAGCTGAAGCTTTGTAGCACTCTGTTATCAGTAGACTTGGAGTGTGCAGGGCATTTTTGCTGGGGGAGGAGCCCACTGATGCTCTGACTCTCAGGCACACTTGTCCTAGTAAAGAAGCACCTGCAGAGTGAAGTGGGGATGGGGCTTGGTGTAAGCATCTCAGGTCTCCACTGTTGGTAGGATGCTGCTCGCTGAAGTCAGCCTGTGCTTATTCGTGAGGGAGAAAAATGGCACTAGCCCTCTCCGTCCTCCCAGGAGAGAGGAGTTCGTACCCACCAACATCTGGGAAACCCTCACAGAAGAGCAAACGATCTCCCCTCATGTATCCCACCCATCCTTCAGATCCCTGACTTCACTTATCTGTGTCCAGGCCACCTGCCCATCCACCAGCACAGTGCACCTGTGCTTTATCCCAGGCACATTGTCTGAGTTTCAAAACTCCAAACTTTAGGGACACAGCATGGTGTGGACATATGCTGGTCCTCTGGGGACCTATGCTGGGACTGGTGCTAGTTTGTTCCAGAAGGGCAGTTGCACTAATGCACAGGAGCTTGAATTTTAGAGTAAAGTGCAGCAAAAACCCTGAGTCCAGGTTAGTTGCAGTCAGCAGGTGTCTCTGCCCCTATGCTTAAGTTGGGTGGGAGGGAGCCCAATGGTGCGCAATGGCTCTTTTGTCCCTGGAGAGGCAATGCCACATCTCCCAGATGCATTCCAAGAAGGGAGAATCATCTTTCCCAGTACATCCCAGGGGAACCTCAGCTCTCACTATTGCTTCCAGGCCCCTGCTCTCTTTCTCCACCGGAGCACTGCAGTGCCTGCTAGGCTCAACACCAGCCACTGGGCAGACCTCTAAAACTCTAGGCGTGGAGCTCTGCTGGTTTTTAAATATAACATAAAAATAAATAAATAAATAAATAAAAATAAATAAATAAAATATATTGTGGGGGAGAAAAAAAAAAAACTCATGACAATCAGCTCCTTTCATTTTATCAGTCAATGGCTTCATGTGTTTTCCTTGTGCAATCCCCTCTGCACTGCTCTCTTCTCTCTCTCTGTCTCCTCTCTCTGAGATCAGTGTTCCCTTCCCTCTACAGCACCCACAATCATTTCTCCCCTAGATCCTGCCTCTGCACCTCTTACCTTTCATGATGTGGCCTCTTCTCTCCCTCTAGTTGTATAGTTTGTTCAGTCAGTCCTCAGATCAATTTCTTGGGTGTTCAGAATGATTTGATATTTATCCAGCTGTGTTCGAGGGACAAGGCAAGTATAGAGTCCTCCTACTACTCCAACATCTTAACTCCTATATTTTTAATTTTTTTAAGGAACCTCTATACTATTTTCTAGAGTGGTTGCACTAATTTACATTCCCACCAACAGTTCACAAGGGTTATCATTTCTCCATTCTTACATTCTCACCAACATTTGAAATTTCTTGTCTTTTTGATACTAGCCATTCTGACAGGTATGAGGTGATATCTCATTGTAGTTTTGATTTGCATTGCTCTCATGATTGGTGATGTTGAACATCTTTTCATATGTCTGTTGGCCATCTGTATGTCTTCTTTGGAAAAATGTCTATTTAGGTCTTCCGTCCATTTTCTAGTCAGATTGTTTGTTCTTTTTGATATTGACTTGTATGAGTTCTTTATATATTTTAGGTGATAACCCCTTATCAGGTATATCATTTGCAAATATCTCTTATTCTGTAGGTTGCCTTTTCATTTTATTCATGACTTCCTACTCTATGAAAAAACTTTTTAAAAAAGTTTTTATTTAAATTCCAGTTAGTTAACATACAGTGTAATATCACTTTCAGGATGGAGCACCTGAGTGGCTCAGTCGGTTAAGTGTCTGCCTTTGGCTCAGGTCATGATCCCAGGGTCCTGAGATCAAGCCCTGCATTGGGCTCCCTGCTCAGCAGGAGAGTCTGCTTCTCCTTCTCTCTCTGCCCTCCCTACCACTTGTGCTCTCTCTCTCAGATAAATAAATAAAATCTTTAAAAAAGTATTACTTTCAAGTGTACAACACAGTGATTCAATACTTCCACACAACACCCAGTGTTCATCACAAGTGCACTCCTTAATCCTCTTCACCCATTTAACCCATCTCTCCACCCACTTCTATTCTGGAACCATCAGTTTGTTCTCTATAGTTGAGAGTGTTTCCTGGTTTGCTTCTCTCTCTCTTTCTCCCCCTTTGCTCACTTGTTTTGCTTCTTAAATTCCACATATGAGTGAAATCATATGGCAGTTGTCTTTCTCTGACTGACTTATTTCTCTTAGCATAATACTCTCTAGCTCCGTCCATGTCATTGCACATGGCAAGATTTCATTTATTTTTAAGGCTCAGTAATATTCCATTGTATGTATATACCACTTCTTCTTTATCCATTTATTAGTTAATGGACACTTGAGCTATTTGCACAATTCGGCTATTGTTTATAATGCTGCTATAAACGTCATGGTGCAAGTATCTCTTTGAATTAGTATTTTTGTATTATTTGGGTAAATAACTAGTAGTGCAATTGCTGGATCCTAGGGTAGTTTTATTTTTAATTTTTTGAGGAACTTCCATACTGTTTTCCATAGTGGCTGCACCAGTTTGCATTCACACCCACAGTGTAGGAGGGTTCCCCTTTCTCCACATCCTCACCAACACCTGTTGTTTCTTACATTGTTGATTTTAGCCATCCTGACAGGTGTGAGGTGATATCTCATTGTAGTTTTGATTTGTATTTCCCTGATGATGAGTGATATTGAGCATGATTTTATGTGTCTGATGGCCATTTGTATGTCTTCTTTGGAAAAATGTCTATTCATGTCTTCTGCTTTTAAGTTTGATATAGTCCCATTTGTTTATTTTTTCTTTGTTGCCCTTACCTGATAAGACAGATTTTTAAAATATATTGCTCAGATTGATGTTACAGAGCTTCTTGCTTCTGTTTTTTTTTTTTTTCTTGAAGTTTTATGGATTCAAATGTTACATTTAAGTCTTTAATCCATTTTGAGCTTACTTTTCCATGTAGTATAAGAAAGTGATCCAGGGCACATGTGTGGCTCAGTTGGTTAAGCATCTGCCTTCAGCTCAGGTCATGATCCCAGTTCTGGAATCGAGCCCTGCGTCAGGCTCCCTGAGTCTGCTTCTCCTTCTCCCCTGCCTCCTCTCCCCTGCTCATGCTTTATCTCTGTCTCTCTCTCAAATAAATAAATAAAATCTGTAAGAAAAAAAAAAGTGGTCCAGTTTTATAATTTTGCATTATAGTCTTCCCAGCACCATTTACTGAAGAGACTGTCTTTTTCCCATTGTGTATTATTGTTTCCTTTGTTGTAGGTTAACTGACTATATAAGCATGTGTTTATTTTTGTGCTCTCTATTCTCATCCAGTGATCTATGTGTCTGTATCTGTGCCAGTACTATACTGTTTTGACTACTACAGACTTGTGATATATCTTGAAATCTGGAAGTGTGATACCTCCAGCTTTATTCTTTCTCAAGATTGCTTTGGCTATTTGGGCTTCTTTTGTCATTCCATACAAATTTTAAAATTATTTGTTCTCGTTCTGTGAAAAATGTCATTGGCATTTTCATGGGGATTGAATTGATACTATAGATTGGTATGGACATTTTAACATTATTAATTCTCCCAATCCATGAACACAATACATCTTTCCATTTATTTATGTCATCTTCAATTCTTTCATCAATGTCTTAGTTTTCAGATTACAGGTTTTCCATCAGCTTGGTTAAATTTATTCCTAGGTATTTTAATCTTTTTGATGCAATTGTAAACGAGATTGTTTTCTCAACTTCTCTTTCTATAGTTCATTTTCAGTGTATAGAAATGCCACGTATTTCTGTATATTAATTGTGTATCCTCAACTTTACTGAGTTAGGTTTAATAGTTTTTTGGTGGAGTCCTTAGGGTTTTTGAATATAGTATCATGCTGCAAATAGTGAGAGTTTTACTTCTTTTTTTTCTAATTTTGATGCCTTTTTGTGTTTGCTTAACCTAATTGCTGTGGCTAGGATTTACAATACTATATTGAATAAAAGTGATCAGAGTGAGCATCAATGTCTTGATCCTGATCTTAGAAGAAAAACTTTCAGCTTTTCACCATTAAGAATGATGTTAGCTTTTTTGTCATTTATGGCCTTTATTGTGTTGAGGTATGTTTCCTCAATATCCACTTTGTTGTGAGTTTTTAATCATGAATGAATGTCGAATTTTGTCTCTTGTGTTAGTGCATTAAGACGATCATATTATTTTTATCCTTTGTTTTGTTAATTAATGTGGTATATCACATTGTTTGATTTGGAATGTTAAGCCATCTTGGCATTCCTAGAATACATCCCACTAGATCATGGTGTAGTTGATCCTTTTAAAGTATTGTTGCATTTAGTTTGCTAGTACTTTTTTGGGGATTTTCCCATCTATGTTCACCAGTGATATTGGCTGTAGTTTTCTTTTTTTATTTTGTAGTGTTTTCCTCTAGTTTTAGTATCAGAGTAATGCTGGCCTCATAAAATGAGTTTGGAAGCATTTCAACCTCTTCAATTTTTGGAATAATTTGGGAAAGGTAGGTATTAACTCTTCCTTAAATGTTTAATAGAATTCACCTGTGACAGTGTCGTGCATTGGCCGTGTACTTTTGTTTGTTGGGAGTTTTTGTATTATTGATTCAATTTCATTATTAGTGATTGGTGTACTCAGATTTTCTGTGATTTTATCTTGGAAAATCATACGTTTCTAGGAATGTATCCATTTCTTCTAGGTTGTCCGATTTGTTGACATATTTTTGTTCCAAGTAGTCCCTTATAATCCTTCATATTTCCATGGTATCAGTTATAGCTTTTCTTTGATTTCTGATTTCATTTTATTTGGGCCATCTCTTTTTCTTGATGAATCTGGCTAAAGGTTTATCAATTTTATCTTTTCATAGGATTAGCTTTTCTTTGCATTATCTTTTCTGTTTTTTTAGTCTTTAGTTCATTTATTTCCATTCTGATCTGCTATTTCCTTCCTCCCACTAACTTTGGATTTTGCTTATTGTTCTTTTTCTAGATCCTTTAAGTGTGGTGTAAAGTTAGGTTGTTTATTTGAGATTTTTCTTTTTTCTTGAGGTAAGCCTGTATGACTATGAACTTCCCTCTTAGAATTACTTTTGCTGAGTTCCATAGATTTTGAAACTTGTTTCTATTTTCATTTGTCACAAGATATTTTTCACTTTCCTCTTTGATTTCTTTATTGACTCATTGGTGGTTTAGTAGAATGTTTTTTAGCCTCCATGTGTTTGTGTTTTTTCACTTTTGTTCTTTTTTTTTTTTTTAAAGATTTATTTATTTTTATTTATTTGACAGAGACAGCGAGAGAGGGAACACAAGCAGGCAGAGTGGGAGAGGGAGAAGCAGGCTTCCCGCTGAGCAGGGAGCCCGATGTGGGCCTCGATCCCAGGACCCTGGGATATGACCTGAGCTGAAGGCAGACGCTTAACGACTGAGCCACCCAGGCGCCCTCACTTTTGTTCTTGTAGGTGATATGTAGTTTTATACTGTTATGAGTGGAAAAGATGCTTGATGTTCTTTCAATCTTAAATCTTTAGAAGCTTGTTTTTTGGCTTAATTTGTTGTCTATTCTGGAGAATGTTCCATGTGCACTTGAAAAGAATGTGTATTCTGCTGTTTTGGAATGGAATGTTCTGTATGTATCTATTAGTCCATCTGGTATGTTGTGTAAAGGCCAATGTTTTCTTATTGATTTTCCGACTGGATAATCTATCCATTAATGTCAGTGAGTATTAAAAGTTCCCTACTATTGTATTCTCATCAACTTTACCCTTTATTTCTGTTAATAATTGCTTTATATATTTAGGTGCACTTCTATGTTGGCTGCACAGATATTTACAATTCTTATATCTTCTTGTTGAATTTATACCTTTATCATTATGTTATGCAATTCTTTGTCTCTTGTTCATCTTTGTTTTAAAGTCTATTTTGTCTGTTATAAATACGGCTACCCTGGCTTTTTTTTTTTTTTTTTTCATTTCCATTTGCATGGATTATCTTTTTCCATCTCTTCATTTTCAGTGTGTGTATACCTTTATGTCTCTTGTTGGCAGCATATATATGGTTCTTATTTTTTTTATCCCTTCAGCCGTCCTATGTCTTTTGATTAGAGAATTTTAATCTAGTTAAATTTAAGTAATTATTAATAGTATGTAGTTATTGACATTTTATCCATTTTTCTCTGGTTGTTTTGTAGTTCTCTGTTCCTTTCTTCTTTTCTGCTCTCCTCACCTGTGGTTGATGCCTTCCTGTAGTGTAATATTTGGATTCCTTTCACATTATTTTTGTGTATCAATTATAAGTTATATATATATCAATAACATATATTGTGTATATATAGTATATATTTATATATATATATCAGTCTTTTTAGTGTATGTATATATATATTTTTTAGTGTGTGATATATATATATATACTTGATATATATATCAAGTATACTTGTATACTTGTAGTTCATTTTACTACGTTTGTCTTTTAACATTTATACTAGCTTTATAAGTTTTTTGTCCACTACCTTTATTATATTATTGTATTTTCTTATTTCTAGTTTTAGGTGTTTCTACTTAATGAAGTACTTTTAACCTTTTCTGGTTTAGTGTTTATGAGCTCTTTTAAAAATTGTTCATCTGAGAAAATCTTTATCTGTCCTTAATTCTGAATTATAACCTTGCCAGGTAGTATATGAGTTGTGAGTCTTTGCCTTTCAGCACTTTGAATATATCATGCCATCCCTTCTGGCCTACAAAGTATCTGCTGAAAAATCAGTTCATAACCTCATGGGGGTCTCCTTGTATGTGACTAGTTGTTTTTCTCTTGTTGCTGTTATGATTCTCTCTTTATCCTTACCTTTTGCCATTTTTAAAAAAGATTTTATTTATTTATTTGGGAGAAAGCATGAGTGGGGGAGGGGCAGAGGGAGAGAGACAAAACAGACTCCCTGATGAGCAGGGACCCCCCCCCCCGATATGGGGCTTGATCCCAGGACCCCAGGATCATGACCTGAGCTGAAAGCAGATGTTTAACCAACTGAGCCATCCAGCCATCCCAAACTTTTGTCATTTTAATTATACTATGTCTTGGTGTCAATCTCTTTGTAAGTTTATTTTTTTTTAAGATATTTATTTATTTATTTATTTATTTATTATTTATTTATTTATTTAAGAGAGAGAGCATGAGCAGGGAGGAGGGCCAGAGGGAGAGGGAAAAGCAGGCTCCCCACTTAGCAGGAAGCTCAATGTGGGACCCATCCCGGGACGCTGAGATCATGACCTGAGCCAAAGGCAGGCACTTAACTGACTGAGCCGCCCAGGTGCCTGGTGTCAATCTCTTTGGGTTCATCTTGTTTGAGACTCTTCTTCCTAGACCTGGATGTCTGTTTCCTTACCTAGGTTAGGCAAGTTTTCAGTCATTATTCCTTCAAATATAGTTTTGTCCCCTTTTCTCCATTTTCTCCTTCTAGAAGCCCTAAATGCAAATGTTAGCTTACTTAATGTTGTTCCAGATGTCCCTTATGTTTTTTATTTCTTTTTTCTTTTTACCATTCTGATTGGGTGACTCCCCAATCAGACCTTGTCTTCCAGATCACTAATCCAATATTTTGTATTGCCTAATCTGCTGTTGATTCCCTCTAGTGTATTTTTCATTTCAGTTACTGTGTTATTTAGCTCTTATTGGTATTGTCTTATATTTTCTGTCTTTGAAGTTTTCACTGTATTCATTCATTATTCTCTAGAGTTTGGTGATTATTTTTGTGGCCACTACCTTAAACTCTTTATCAGGTAGATTACTTACCTCAGTTCCATTAAGGTCTTTTTCTGAAGTTTTGTCTTTATTTTTTATTTAGATTGTATTCCTCTCTCTCCTCATTTTGACCCGTAGTGTGTGTTTCTATGTATTAGGCAAATCAACTCCCTCTCTCAGTCTTAAAGGAGTGGCTTTGTGTAAGAGATGTCCTGCAGGGCCCAGAAGCATATGGCCCCCCACCCCCTTTGTCACCAGATCCAGGTTTTCAATGGGCATTTCCTTTGTGAGCTGTGTGCAACCACATATTGTGGTAGGTCATTGGCTGGAGCCTGATGGGTGGGTGGGGTTCCCCCTCAACCTGGCTCCCTGGGGTTATGGCAATCTGGAGGGGTTCTCCCCTGGCCTGGTTGGTGGGTATAGTGTGCTACCTCTGTGGTCATGCATAGGGTTCTCCCCCTACCCAGCTGGGTGGGGTACTATAGTCATTGCTGCCGCTGGAGTGGTGGACAGAGCTCTCTTCCTGGCCCCGCTTGCTGGTTGCCCTATCTGCAGCAGATGCAGTGCTGTGTGGGTCTATACTTCCAGACCATCTGGCTGAGGCACACAGAAGTAGCTGCCTTGGTGTGGCTGTTGGGCAGGGCTATCAGTGGGGCACCCCACCAGTATGTTAAAGTGAGAGTTCCAAGATGGCACCCACTAGCATGGGCACTAGCAAGGTAGATTCTGCTGCAGAAATGGCACCTGACAGTTTCTCTGTTCACAGGGAGGGTCTCAGGAGTTTCCTGCCTCTCTGGGAGATAGCCCAGCAATAGTAAGTGGGTCTCCTTCACCTATGTTCTGGATGCTTTTCCAATTAGTGTATTAGCACTGAGTCTCAGGGCAAGTGAGACTATGCATGAGCCTTTAAGAGTGAGTCCTCCTTTCCCTATAGCTCTATGGTTTTCATGTTGGTTTTCAAAGCCCAGATTTTTATGGGTTCATTTCTCTTGTGATCTCAGGGTTGGAGTGCCTGCTGTGGTGATCCAACCCCTTGCTCTTCAGGGAGAAGTTTTGTGTTTTTGAAGTCCCTCCACAATTGTGGATTGCTCTACCTGGAGCAGAGTTTTTCTTCATTTGACAAGACCTTGTTTCTACCACTTCTACCCATCTCAATGCTGGTTCTTCATCTTTCATTATGGAGGCTCTGTTCATTCAGTTTTCAGGGATTTTTTTATGAGAATATTACTCATTTGCAGTTGTGTATTTGTTGTGTTTGTAGAAGAAGGTGAGCTCAGAATCCTCCTATAGTGCCATCTTGAATCCTCCACCCATAAACAATTTCTTTTTGACGTAAACACTTCTTTAGATGCATTGAAAGTATTCCAAAGGAATGTATCTGCTACAGTCAGGCTCTGGTAGAAAAGATATTATCTTTAAGAGAAAAGCAACTTCAAAAATACACCTTTCAAAATAATGGTGATTTCATTACTGTCTGTTTCAGTAAAACTAATGTAATGGTATTTGGCTATTTATAATGTTAGGTATTGTTCATAGAAAATAAAAGAAGCAAATACTACATTTTATAAACTCAGCATTCCCTGAGTATCCTTCACTGAACTAGGGGCCATTGGATAGATTGTGACAGGAAATGAAAAAAATGCTTGCCAACTTTGAGGGCACCTAGAAAGCAGGGAGAAGAGAAAACTAACCAATTCAACATATAAATTACTAAAACAAATGAACAGGTATTCAGTGCAGAAAAGTAATCATAAAGTGCCTTTATGGTTGATCTTTAATCACAAAATTTTATGTCATTTTAAATATGTCTTGATAAAAAGGTGCTTGCAGATGAACGTTTTACATAAACTTGACTTCCTTATCTGAAAAATAAGTCTCTTATAATTTGGTATTGGAAATACTATATATAGTTTTATGTAGCATAAATTTGGTTATGTTTTATTAAATATAAGATGCATTTTAACATTTTAGTATCTCTTAAATCAGTTTGCATTTTGTAATCAATAGTGTCTTTCAGTCATTGTTGGGATAAACTGAGTTCATTTTAAATTACAATTTATGAGTTTTTGGACCACATTGTTGGTGTAAATTCAAAACACAAACCTAGTTGTGGTTCAAATTTCCAGAGGAAATACACTTTTTTTTCTTCTACTATCTGGTGCTAAGATTAAGACTTGAAGGTTTCCTTGCTTTCTTCATCTACATGGTGGTTTCATTTATTTTTATCTTTTTTTTTAAGATTTTATTTTTTTGTCAGAGAGAGAGAGTGAGCACAAGCAGGAGGAGTGGCAGGCAGAGGGAGAAGCAGGCTGCCTGCTGAGCAAGGAGCCCGATACGGGACTTGATCCCAGGACCCTGGGATCATGACCTGAGCCGAAGGCAGACACTTAACCAACTGAGCCACTTAGGCATCCCTCATTTATTTTTATCTTTACACTAAGAGTGTAGCCCTTTGATATCTCACCTTGGGCATTTCTGCTTTCATAATGCCACACAAAATAACAATGCATCGGACAGTGGAGGATTTCTTACATTCATTATAAAACAGAAATTTGTCTTAGAAGTTTTTGAGGATTTCTAAAAGATATCAATTATGACCACATTTTGAACAGAAAATAAAGCCATCATATGCCTCATGAAAGTATGATCTCTGAGATAACACACTGGATATAAATAAAAAGGGTTATAAACCCATTTGCAAAAAAAAAAAAAAAAAAAAAAAACCATTTGCTTTGCAGACAATAGAAGTTTCAAGCTCCATTAAATACTTTGATTTTGATTTGATTAAATATGAAGCTTCCATAGTTTTGATTAAATATGAAGCTTCCATAGTTTTAATTTAAAAAGTAAAATTTATTGATAAACTGAGACAAATTAAACTCAATTGGTTGAAAAACTATATTAATAAATATGCAATAATATACTTAAATATTGAATAACTTTAAGACATATTTTTTCCATGCCTCAAATAGAATACTAGAGAGAAAGCATCATGAAAACAAAAGTTTTTCTTTTTCCACTTATTGCTGTTACGTCTAGATTTAGAATATTGTTTGGCATGTAATAAGCATTCAAGAAATATTTACTTAATTAATTAATTAATGGGTCAAATTACATTCAGTGATGCAGTTATTTTTATATGTATCATATAGTCCCTCCTGAATTACTGAGTGGTTGCAACTTGGATCAGAGCTTTTTTCATGCTTAGATCAATTTAATGAGACTTCAACCCAGTATGCAGAACCATCAAGGTGGCTGACAGTCACTCCATATCTGCTCTGAGATACTCTCTAGTTCAACAGAATCCAGTTATTTTCTCAAAAATTCAATAACCTTGGTAATCAGTAAACTATATATAGCCAAATGCTATACTCCAGTTGACTATAATACTTTTGGATTGATTAAATCTTTGAGGCTTGGATGAAGTTTGTTATACTCTTACTAAATGACATCTTATAAGAACTTCAGGAGTCTTTTTCACAAGCCCAACAGTTCCTTCATCCATAAGACTGTAGTCAAGAAACACTATTTAAAAAATGCACAAGTCCACTAATTATCAAAAATGTAAGTAGGTCTTGATGGGAAAAAAATAACAGAACTTGGTATGTACAGTTTTGAAAAGATGTGATGTCATAGCAAACTCTGGGGCACTCGGAAATGAGTATAAATCAGTTCATTGTAGCAGTGTAACCATCAGGTTCTAGGGAAAATATAAACTGAAATAACCATCTCTGACACCAGAAAGTAAGCCAAGCTCTGTGAGTTTTTCCTTCATTATTCTCTTTAACACAGGTGAACAAAAAAAACTTAAGTTAATGGTGCTTTGCAGCACTAATTATTTGGTAATAATCAAAAGGTTTCATGATCTGAAAAAGTTGTTTCAGTACAGCCCATTAAACAATACGAAGAGCTATTATCCCATCCTACTACCTTTCTGCCTCTCAGGTGCTCATTTGCCAGATGCTTTCTAATTAAGAGCATATAAAGGAGAATAACATGAATTGCACCATCAGGTAAATTTATCTAGTCCAATTTTGGTGCCAATAATAAGTATTATATTTTATTACAATCTTATCAAGATAATTATTTTCTCAATGTTTATATTGACACTGTTCTAAGCCACTAAAAAAAATCCTCTGAGGCTAGTTAATTATGTGAATCATAGAGATGAATGACCTCTCTAAATTTAGACCAGCTAAAATAACAGCATATATGTTTATCTTTCCAATATGTATAGTTATTTAAAATTCATACTAAGTAATTTGTAGCAAACCAGTCTCCTGATGAAAATTTTTATTTCATATATTCCATAACTACTCAGTTGTAATACTTGTGTTTATTTCATATATCCCATACTTGTGTTTATTCCATATACTCAGTTGCAATACTTGTGTGTACAGTAGTCTCTTAAACATCTGTAAACCAGAGAGGGGGAATGAGGAAAAGAATGGAAAGGAAAGGATGAGGATAGAAAAGAAAGAATGGAAGTAATTACCCAAAGATATTCATCTTATTGTCTCCTTTTACTGTCCCTTTACAATTGAGGAATTGATTTTGGACTTGTTCCACACTTGCTAGAAAAAAAATAAATTCTCTTTCTCTTGGCTTTTTTGATCCAGGGAGTTGGTACCTCAGAATTATTGTTAAGATAACAACATCCCTTCTGCTCATTGTTGGACTGTGGTTTTGAAGCCAGAGTTTTAACAGATTTATACAAGTGCAAAGGTAAATTTCTAGGCAGGAAATAGATATCAGTGCCACCACATGCCAGTAAAATAGACTGAATTTTAAGAATTAAATGCCTCTAAACCATCCCTTTTTGCCATCCCTTTAAAAAAACAGTAACAAAAATCTTGGTTTAAACATAACATTGACTTGAAGCCAAAGTAATGCAGGTTTTTAAAACAATGATACTTAGATTTTTCTGGAGAAATATCATCCTGAATTCTGAAAATGGATTTAATACCATAAGGAAGATAACTTCAAGATATAATTATTATGTACAAGTTATGATCCAGTTTCAGATTTGGATTCAGATTCAGATTCAAATCCTGACTCTGTCAACATGGACAATCTTTTCAGATACCATCTGCCTCAGTTTCCTTTTCTATAAAATGAAAATAACAGTATATTCTTACAAGAAATGTCTACTCAGATCCTTTGCCCAATTTTCAGGGTTGTCTTTTTACAATTGAGTTGTTAATAGTTATTTACATATTTTAGATACAAGTCACTTACCAGGTATATAATTTGCAAAATTTTTCTGCCTCACAGAATTGTTGTATTAAATGGTTTAAGACATGTCAGTTTCTTTTAATTTAGCCTGACATATGTAATGCATTAATTTATTATGAAGCTTGTACCAGGTTCTCTTAGTAACCTAAAAGTTATTAAAATCTTCTCTCCTGACCCCTAAACACTTTTCATCTATTAAAGACCTATTGATATTTCGTAGAATCCAGGAATCTTATAATACAACTTGTTCAGAAAGAAGGAAGGAAGGAAGGAAGGAAGGAAGGAAGGAAGGGAAAGAAAAAAATGGAAAGAAGGAAGGAAGAGAAAGAAAGAAAAAAAGGAAGGAAGGAAGGAAGGAAGGAAGGAAGGAAGGAAGGAAGGAAGGAAGGAGAGAAAGAAGGAAGGGGGAGGGAGGGAGGAAAAAGAGAAAGACGGAAAGAAAATCACAGAACTTCCGTGACTTACAATGAGGTTACATCGTGATATACCCATCATAAGTTGAAAATATCATAAATTGAGAATGTATTTAGTATACCTAACCTACTTAGCATGATATCTTAGCCTAGCTGACCTTAAACATGCTCAGAATACTTACATTAACGTACAGTTAGACAAAATAATTTAACACAAAAGTGTTGAATATCTTTGTAATTTATTGAACACTCTACTGAAAGTGAAAAACAGAATGGTTGTATGAGTATGGAATGGTTGTTAATGTATTGGCTGTTTCTCCTTGTGATGGTGTGACTGACAGGGAGCGGCGGCTCGCTGCTGTTGCCCAGCATCACAAGAAAGTATCGTACCTCATATTGCTAGCCCAGGAAAAGATCAAAACTCAAAATTCAAAGTATGGCTTCCATAGAATGCATATCACTTTTGCACCATTGTAAAGTCAAAAAAATCAATCATAAGTTAAATCATTGTAAGTCAGGGACCACCTGTTTGGTGAAAGATTTGATGCTATTCCATCACGTGAAGCAATGTCAGCCACATATCAGCCTTCCATTCACTTTTCACTTTCATGAGTCTGCTATAATATCCAAATAACCATAATATATATTCATAAAGTTTTTCTTTATAATGAACTAAGTAAACTTATTTTAAAATGAAATCTTATATAATTTTAATCTTTTAATTTGAGCGTATATAAAAATCCTTTTTTTTTAAATTTTATTATGTTATGTTAGTCACCATACAATACATCATTAGTTTTTGATGTGGTGATCCACGATCCATTGTTTTCGTATAACACCCAGTGCTCCATGCAGTACATGCCCTCCTTAAATACCCATCACCGGGCTAACCAATCCCCCCTCTCCCCTCCCCTCTAAAACCCTGTTTGTTTCTCAGAGTCCACAGTCTCTCATGGTTCATCTCTCCCTCCAATTCCCCCCCCTCATTTTTCCCTTCATTCTCCTAATGTCCTCCATGCTATTCCTTATGTTCCACAAATAAGTGAAACCATATGATAACTGACTTTCTCTGCTTGACTTAATTCACTAAGCATAATCTCCTCCAGTTCCATCCATGTTGATGTAAAAGTTGGGTATTCATCCTTCCTGATGGCTGAGTAATATTCCATTGTATATATGGACCACATCTTCTTTATCCATTCATCTGTTGAAGGGCATCTCGGCTCTTTCCACAGTTTGGCTATTGCGGACATTGCTGCTATGAACATTGGGGTGCATATGGCCCTTCTTTTCACTACATCTGTGTCTTTGGAGTAAATACCCAGTAGTGCAATTGCTGGGTCATAGAGTAGCTCTACTTTTAAATTTTTGAGGAACCTCCACACTGTTTTCCAAAGTGGCTGTACCAACTTGCATTCCCACCAACAGTGTAAGACGGTTCCCCTTTCTTCACAACCTCTCCAAAATTTGTTGTTCCTTTCCCTGTCCATTTTTGCCATTCTAACTGGTGTAACGTGGTATCTCACTGTGGTTTTGATTTGGATTTCCCTGATGGCTAATGATGATGAATATTTTTTCATGTGTCTGTTAGCCATTTGTATGTCTTCTTCAGAGAAGTGTCTTTTCATCTCTTCTGCCCACTTTTTCACTTGATTATTTGTTTTTTGGGTGTTGAGTTTGAGAAGTTCTTTATAGATCTTGGATACCAGCCATTTATCTGTAGTGTCATTTGCAAATATCTTCTCCCATTCTGTGGGTTGCCTCTTTGTTTTGTTGACTGTTTCCTTTGCTGTGCAGAAGCTTTTTATCTTGATGAAGTCCCAAAAGTTCATTTTTGCTTTTGTTTCACTAGCTTTTGGAGATGTATCTTGAAAGAAGTTGCTGTGGGCGATGTCAAAGAGGTTACTGCCTATGTTCTCCTCTAGGATTTTGATGGATTCCTGCCTCACATTGAGGTCTTTCATCCACTTTGAGTTTATCTTTGTGAGTGGTGTTAGAGAATGGTCGAGTTTCATTTTTCTGCATGTGGCTGTCCAATTTTCCCAGCACCATTTATTGAAGAGACTGTCTTTTTTTCATTGCATGTTTTTTCCTGCTTTGTCAAAGATTATTTGACCATAGAGTTGAGGGTCCATATCTGGGTTCTCTATTCTGTTCCATTGGTCTGTATGTCTGTTTTTGTGTCAGTACCATGCTGTCTTGGTGATCACTGCTTTGTAATATAGCTTGAAATCGGGCAACGTGATGCCCCCAGCTTTGTTTTTCTTTTTCAACATCTCCTTGACGATTCGGGGTCTTTTCTGATTCCATACAAATTTTAGGATTGTTTGTTCCAGCACTTTGAAAAATGTCATTGGAATTTTGATCGGGATGGCATTGAAGGTATAGATTGCTCTGGGTAGCATAGACATTTTAACAATGTTTATTTTTCCGATCCATGAGCATGGAATATTTTTCCATCTTTTTGTGTCTTCTTCAATTTCTTTCATGAGTGTTTTGTAGTTCCTAGAGTATAGATCCTTTACCTCTTTGGTTAGGTTTATTCTGAGGTATCTTATGGTTTTTGGTGCTATTGTAAATGGAATCGTTTCTTTAATTTCTCTTTCTACAGTTGCGTTCTTAGTGTATAAGAAAGCAACTGATTTCTGTGCATTGATTTTGTATCCTGCCACATTACTGAATTGCTGGATGAGTTCTAGTAATTTGGGGGTGGAGTCTCTTGGGTTTTCCACATAAAGTATCATGTCATCTGCGAGAAGAGAGATTTTGACTTCTTCTTTGCCAATTTGAATACCTTTTATTTCTTTTTGTTGTCTGATTGCTGTTGCTAGGACTTCTAGTACTATGTTGAACAACAGTGGTGAGAGTGGGTACCCTTGACGTGTTCCTGATCTTAAGGGAAAGGCTCTCAGCTTTTCCCCATTGAGGATGATATTCGCTGTGGGTTTTTCATAGATGGCTTTTATGAGCTTGAGGAATGTTCCCTCTATCCCTATACTGTGGAGAGTTTTAATCAGGAAAGGATGTTGTATTTTGTTTTTTGTTTTGTTTTGTTTTGTTTTGTTTTTTAAAGATTTTTTTTATTTGACAGAGAGACACAGTGAGAGAGGGAACACAAGCAGGGGGAGTGGGAGAGGGAGAAGCAGGCTCCCCGCTGAGCAGGGAGCCCGATGCGGGGCTCGATCCCAGGACCCTGGGATCATGACCTGAGCCGAAGGCAGACGCTTAACGACTGAGCCACCCAGGCGCCCCAAGGGTGTTGTATTTTGTCAAATGCTTTTTCTGCATCAATTGAGAGGATCATATGGTTCTTCTCCCTCCTCTTATTAATGTGTTCTATCACATTGATTGATTTGCGAATGTTGAACCACCCTTGCATCCCGGGGATAAATCCCACTTGGTCGTGGTGGATGATCCTTTTAATGTATTGTTGGATCCTATTAGCTAGGATTTTGTTGAGGATTTTGGAATCCATATTCATCAGGGATATCGGTCTGAAATTCTCCTTTTCGATGGGGTCTTTGCCTGGTTTGGGGATTAAGGTAATGCTGGCCTCATAGAATGAGTTTGGAAGTTTTCCTTCTGTTTCTATTTTTTGAAACAGCTTCAGTAGAATAGGTATTATTTCTTCTTTGAATGTTTGGTAGAATTCCCCAGGGAATCCATCAGGCCCTGGACTCTTGTTTTTTGGGAGGTTTTTGATCACTGCTTCAATCTCGTTCCTGGTTATTGGCCTATTCAGGTTGTCAATTTCTTCCTGTGTCAGTCTTGGCAGTTTATAGGTTTCCAGGAAGGCATCCATTTTATCCAGGTTGCTCATCTTATTGACATATAGTTGTTGATAATAATTTCTAATAATTGTTTCTATTTCCTTGGTGTTAGTCGTGATCTCTCCCCTTTCATTCATAATTTTATTAATTTGGGTCCTTTCTCTTTTCTTTTGGATAAGTCTGGCCAGTGGTTTATCAAATTTATTAATTCTTTCAAAGAACCAACTTCTAGTTTCATTGATCTGATCTACTGTGTTTCTGGTTTCTAATTCATTGATTTCTGCTCTAATTTTAATTATTTCTCTTCTAATGCGTGGCTTAGGCGTCGTTTGTTGCTTTTTCTCTAGTTCTTTAAGGTGTAGAGTTAGATGGTTAATTCAGGATTTTTCTATTTTTTTGAGTGAGGCTTGGATGGCTATGTATTTCCCCCTTAGGACTGCCTTCGCAGTATCCCATAGGTTTTGGACCGATGTGTTTTTGTTCTCATTGATTTCTATGAATTGTTTAAGTTCTTCTTTGATTTCCTGGTTGACCCAAACATTCTTGAGCAGAGTGGTCTTTAGCTTCCAAGTGTTTGAATTTCTGCCAAATTTTTTCTTGGGATTGAGTTCCAGTTTTAAAGCATTGTGGTCTGAGAATATGCAGGGAATAATCTCAGTCTTTTGTTACCGGTTGAGACCTGATTTGTGACCCAGTATGTGGTCTATTCTGGAGAAAGTTCCATGTGCGCTCGAGAAGAATGAGTATTCTGTTGTTTTAGGGTGGAATGTTCTGTAAATATCTATGAGGTCCATCTGGTCCAATGTATCATTCAAAGCTCTTGTTTCCTTGTTGATTTTCTGCTTAGTGATCTGTCCATTGCTGAGAGTGGAGTATTGAGGTCTCCTACAATTAACGTATTGTTATCAATATGACTCTTTATTTTGGTTAACAGTTGGCTTATGTAGATGGCTGCTCCCATGTTGGGGGCATAGATATTTACAATTGTTAGATCTTCTTGTTGGATAGACCCTTTAAGAATGATATAGTGTCCTTCTGTTTCTCTAATTACAGACTTTAGTTTAAAATCTAATTTGTCTGATATAAGAATTGCTACCCCAGCTTTCTTTTGAGGTCTGCTGGCATGGTCCATGGCTTCCATGGATTCATGGAAGATGGATCTCCATCCCTTCACTTTCAGTCTGGATGTATCTTTAGGTTCAAAATGAATCTCTTGTAGACAGCATATGGATGGGTCCTGTCTTTTTATCCAATCTGCAACCCTGTGCCATTTTATGGGAGCGTTTAGGCCATTCACGTTGAGAGTGATTATTGAAAGATATGAATTAATTGTCATCATGTTGCCTGTGAAGACCTTGTTTTTATAGATTGTCCCTGTAAATTTCTGTTGTAGATCACTCTTGGGGTCTTTCTCCTTTTATAGAACCCCCCTTAATATTTCTTGCAGGGCTGGCTTAGTGGTCACATATTCTTTCAGTTTCTACCGGTCGTGGAAGCTCTGCATCTCTCCATCCATTCTAAATGAAAGCCTTGCCAGGTAAAGTATTCTTGGCTGCATGTTCTTCTCATTTAGTACCCTGAGTATGTCTTGCCAAGCCTTTTTGGCTTGCCAGGTCTGTGTGGATAGGTCTGACATTATTCTGATATTCCTCCCTCTGTACGTAAGGAATCTCTTCCCCCTAACTGCCCTTAAGATCGTTTCCTTGGTTCTAAGATTTGCAAGTTTTACTATTACATGTCAGGGTGCTGGCCTGTTTTCCTTGATCTTGGGAGGGGTCCTCTCTGCCTCTAGGACGTGAATGTTTGTTTCATTCCCCAGATTAGGGAAGTTCTCAGCTACAATTTGCTCAAATACATCTTCTAGTCCTCTCTCTCTCTCCACTCCCTCCGGGATTCCAATTATTCTGACATTGGAATGCTTCATGGTGTCACTTATTTCTCTGATTCTATTTTCATGGATTCTGAGTTGTTTTTCCCTGGCCTCCTCTTTTCCCTTTTTATCTATTATATTGTCTTCCAGGTCGCTTATTCTCTCTTCTGCCTCAGTTACCCTAGCTGTTAGATTATCTAGATTGGATTGGATCTCATTGATAGCATTTTTAAGTTCTGTCAATTCACCTTTTATTTCTGCCCTTAGAGACTCTATGTTACCATTAATTGATTTCTCCATTCTAGCCATTGTCTTCACAATTGCTAGCCTGAATTCCATCTCCGACATCTTGGTTATATCTGCAACCATTTGTAAATCTGCAGCATAAGTCATAATCTCTGAGTCTCTTCTATTTTGGGGGCTCCTCCTCCTAGTCATTCTGTTGATGGGTGTTTGAGGGAATGTATAGAGTCGAAATTATTGACCAGAACCCAAGCAAGATGCACCTGTTTTCTTGGGACCTTAGGGTTGCTGGCCTCTTGTTTTCCCAGCCTGTCTTCTGCAGGAGGGGCCTGCCGCACTGTTACTTAGGCAACCCTGTTTGGGCAGAATTGCCCTGCGCCCCTGTGGTTGGGGATGGGCTCAGCGGGAATCAATTTTTGGGGCTTTTGTTCTCCGGCGCCTTTCCCTCGCAGCTTTCCACAACTCTTCTGCAAGTCAGAGCAGAAGAGACCGTTTCCAACCTTCTGCCTCAGAGTGGAGAGATCACAATCTGTTCTTCAGTGAGCTCTCCAGGCCACACTGTCTCCATTTCTGTCCGTGCTGCTATAAACTGCAGCATCCTGGGTTGTGCGCCCCTCCGCAGCGCTCCCAGTCCTGCCTCCAGGTCGGGGCACGTCTCTGCCCTTTGTGCTTCTAAAACCGCCAGCCACTCCCAGTTTGCGCGTGCGTGACCCCGCCGCTCCGGGTTTCCACCCCAGGGGCTGCCCTAAAGTCTTTTTCCCGCTGCTACTGGTCTGTGATTCTGCACCCCATCCACAGCACACGAGGCTGTCGCTTACCGGCGGTGTAGGATCTCCACAGCCAGGCTCCCTCCCACTGCTGTTTATCCTCTGAAATTTGCCCGCGGAATCACTGCTCCCCACTTTGTACCTCAAAACCAACCGCCTGCGATATTCTGTTTGTAGAGATCCAGATCTTCTTACATCTCAGGCTGGTTTTGTGGGTGCTCAGAGTGGTCTGGTAGATATCTAGCTCAATTCTGGGGACCAGTTGAAATAGGGTCCCCTACTCCTCCGCCATCTTTCCCCCCCATACAAATCTATTTTTGCAACTTTTAATTTGACATACATACAAATGTCTATATTAATTAATAATTGCTTATTAAGAAAATAGTTTCTTCAACTCCCAATTAAGCAAGAATACTGACTAGTCATTATTTGAAACAATTTCCATTATCACTTTAGAACTGAAGAACTTTCAGAACTAGAAAGTCAACACAGTTATTGGATGCAAATTTATAATTTAGCTAGGACTTTTTTGATAGCTTAAGCTAAGCATGATAAATATTGTACTGATGAAACTTTTGCCATGTCAAGGATATTTCCAGAGCTTTTTTTTTCAAATCTACAAAACATAAACTGAGTGAAAAGGCTATGGATGTAGATATTCAAGGAAGTATCAGATCCAGAACATTTGCAGAGATCATAAAAGAGCTTAGCTACCTCAACAGGTATTTAATAAAAATAAACATGATCTATTTGGTGAAAAGATTTAGTCAAATTTGTATCAGGAAAGGCAAAAATAAGCCTAGTTTTAACACTTTCCAAGATTCACTCACAAACAAACCTTTTTAATATCCACGGGCTTATGGAACTACTAGACACAGAACAGTCTTTTAAAAGAAGTAGAAAATTTATGTATTTAATACTTTGCTATCTTCAAAGCTAAAGTCTAAGAGTTTTAAAAAATCTTACTTTGAAGGAACTGGCCTTTTGTCCTAGCAAATATAAACTGATGATTTTTCCCTACTGAAGATTAGTTTTCTGTCCCAAGTGGTTTTATCATTCTGAATTCTATAGAAAACTAGGGTTTTACTCTTCATTTCCCAATGGGAAGGCACTCCTTAGATTATGATTTGCCAGCCCTGCGGCTTTGGAAAAACAAAAGCTATAGATCAGTTAGTATGCACTTATTTTTCTGAGATCTTCATTTATAGGTGTATTTCTCAAGGCAATGATGGGGATAAGCAAGAGCAGAACTCCAAGAAATGTGTCCTTTACTACTTCTACAACAACCCATTGAGGCTATCTACTGCTCAGGTCAAAGTCATCACTTTCCCCAATGATCTCAATCCACCTATTGCCTAAGGGTTTTCCACAATTTTCTTCATCATTTTTTTTATCTTCAAATACTCTTGGATTCATCTTGGAGGAGGAAGTCAGTAACAGCTGCTAATAGAAATTATACAGAAAAATTTATATTTAGTATGAAAATATACACAAGCCAATAGACATGCTTATTTAAATCACTGATTGAATCATATACTGACAAAGTTTAGGATGTAGTTTTCCAAATCAACTTGGCCTACTTAGCTGTAAGAATTGGGCTGGCAAGTTCAATACTTCCTCCAAATTATTTGTGGTTACATAATGCATACACAATAAGGGCTTCATTTGAGTTATAGCAATATTTGAATTTACAGAGTAAAAGGAACCCTAAGAGAAGAAAATGAACAGCTAGACAAGAAAGTTGTGTTCCTGATAGAGAATAGAATTGAAACAAATAGCTAGCTGGAAGCTAGTTGGAACATCAATACCTGACAGAAAACCTGGTAAGACAAAATAGATTCCTTTAGCTAAATATAATCTATACATAACCTAGAGGCTCCACATTGGGAATAAATAGTTACCCTACTCCTGAGAACTAGTCTTCTATGTAATTTTATAAAGTCACAAGTGATTGCTCCAAGTAGAATGTTCTATAAATATATTTAAATTCTGTTTGTCTATGTCTTGCTATTCAGGAAATCCATGAATTTATGCATGTGTTGAAAATGTGGCCATCATAGCTAATGAAACTTTAACTGGATGAAAAAAGAAAGTGATTTGTTAAATGCCTCATAGCATTTGCATCAAGTCAATGTGCACAAGTTGACAAGTCAAAAATCTGACCGAAAATCACTTTTCCTGAAATGCTGGCAGAAATAGTACCACTTGCTATTTTAGTGGTGCCATAAAAGTAAACAGCCGATATCATTGAGATTGAAATGGACATTTAATAAATATATATACTTACTCAACTTATTTTTTAATGACTGAGGAATAAGAATCTATTGCTTTCATAGTTTAGGGACATTATTGAATTTGAAATAATTATGATAAGTAATAATCATTACCATACAAATGTAAAGTTGCTTAGACAGATATTCTTCAAAACTATTGTCCCCATGGGCAGTTTTTGAGCAATCACATGTATTAGCCATGTGTTAACCTTTGCAGAAAGTGAAATGGATGGACCTGATCACCCATGTATACATACAGCAGTCACCAGTCCATCTGTATATTACATTATATCCTAGCCACTGACTCTAGTTACAGTTCATCTGTATACTGTAGTACCTTTAGTTGAAAAGGAGTAGCACTAATATGTTTTGCCTTCTCTTAAAGTTTGGGATAGTTATGGAATTTATGTAGGTATCTACAACTGGTGAACTCGTACTCTGAGGGATGGGAGGGTAATATCCACATACATTTAATTAAAGGAATTAATTGCCCTTTGTAATTAATCAGTTGCCCTTTGCCTTCATTAACGGGTCTTCTGATATTTAATGTGTAATTTACAAATTCATCCAAATTTCTTTTTTGACCTTGAGAAATGCTGTATTTAAACCAAAAAGTCAAAACATTTTTAAACAGGTTTGGAAAGGAGAGGAAGTGGGAAGAAAATCGTAAAGAAAATGTTCCGTTGTTGACAAATGTTTTCTTTCCTGGGAAAAAATTCTAACACTTTACATGCATATCACAGTCTTATGTCCAAGTTAAGCTAAAACAAAAACATCCCCAGGTTCAGTAACATAGAGCAGCTACACTGAGGGCAAAATGATAGTTTTCCTCCACTTCATTACTGGCATAGAAAGATATTCTAATAAACCTGATCAAGAATAAACATGTGTATATATCCCACCACCACCACCACAACCACAAAAAAGTTATTTTAAGATACATGGGAGGAAGTTTAGCCTCAGAATTCAGAGTGTGAACATTGGAACCAGATTTCCTGGATTAAAATCCTTATATTGCTCATTAGCTCTGTGGTCAATTTTTATAACTTCTCTGTGGCTAAATTTATGAGGATACTAATAATAACAACTTGATATGTTTGTTTATATAAATTAAATGTGATCTTACATTTAAAACATTTAAAAAATGTTTTTTTACACACATGGCAAACCGTCAATGATTTCATTGTTAAATTCAAACAAAATGCCTTTACCATTAATTCATAATTGCCGCAGGCACATGAAGGAGTTGGAAGGGGGCAGACAATGATGATGGTGCTGAGTATTTTCATATTTTATTCTAAATACTCTTGTGAGACATCATCACTCTTTTGGGGCTGCCCATGATCTAGAAACACCTCACAGTATAAAAGCCGAAAATGCTTGCTCCCTTGAACTCCCTTTGCATATAGCGCGCAGCCGCATGACCCAACATCATCAACTGGATTTTCAACCAGCTAGTGATGTCCAGGAAAGGGGTTTGTGGGGCTTCTTGTCTGGCCCCTGCAGTTTTCAGACAGCAGTGGCAATGGTGCTAGTTGTGGTGTCTGGGTCACTGCCCGTACGGTCAGCCTAGCAAGCTGCCCATCCAGAACTCAGCAGTATCCTCACAATGGGTGAGTCCAGGCATTTCTTCTGGTTGCAGACGCTCCAAGCCTGCTTCCCTAACCCTCTAGAGGTTCTATGAACTATCCAGTATCCTTTTAATACCTTTCTTTTCTGCTTAAAAAACAGTGAGCATCAATTCCTGTGCAGATATAATTAAGATCTGTGACTGGTAGAATATGAGTGTTATTGAAGCCCTCTTCATAATAATGTATAATAATGTATTAATAGTGTGCTTTTAAAAAAAGTATTTAAGTGGGAAGAGAGTCAACCTCAAGTCCCATTTTTTAATCAGATTGTTGCTATTATTATTATTATTATTTTGGTGCTGAGTTGTATAAGTTTTTTATATTTTTTTCATTATGTTATGTTAGTCACCATACATTACATCATTAATTTTTGAAGTAGTGTTCCATGATTCATTGTTTGCATATAACACCCAGTGCTCATTGCAATATGTGCCCTTCTTAATACCCCTCACCAGGCTAACCCATCCCCCCACCCCCTCCCCTCTGAAACCCTCAGTTTGTTTCCCAGAGTCCATAGTCTCTCATGGTTCATTATTAGATATATCATTTGCAAATAGGATTGTTTTCTTAATTTCTCCTTGTGCTACTTTGTTATTAGTGTATAGAAATGCAACAGGTTTCTATATATTAATTATGTACTCTACAACTTTACTGAACTCATTTATTAGTTCTAGTAGATTTTTGGTGGAGTCTTTAGGGTTTTCTGTATGTAAAGAATCATATCATCTATAAATAGTAACAGTTTTACTTTTTTTTACCAATTTGGATGCTTTTATTTGTCCTCCTCCTCCTCCTCTTCCTCCTCCTTCTTCTCCTTCTCCTTTTTCTTTTTCTTTCTTTCTTTCTTTTCTTTCTTTCTTTCTTTTTCTTTTCTTTCTTCCTTCCTTCCTTCCTTTTTCTTTCTTTCTTTTTTCTTTCTTTCTTTCTTTCTTCTTTCTTTCTTTTTCTTTCTTTCTTTCTTTTTTTTTCTTCTTCTTCTTCTTGATTTTTTTTTATCTGATTGCTGTAACTAAGACTTCCAGTAATACATTGAATAAAAGTGGCAAGAATGGACATCCTTGTCTTGTTCCTAATCTTAGAAAAAAAGCTGTTTTTCACTATTAATTATGACGTTAGCTGTTTTTCATATAGGGCCTCTATTATGCTGAGGTATGTTCCCTCTAAACACACTTTATTGACAGTTTTTATCATGAGTGGGTGTTGAATTTTGTCAAATGCTTTTTTTGAATCTATCAATTTGATCATGTGGTTTTTTACCCTTCGTTTTGTTATTGTGGTGTACTACATTGATTGATTTGTAGATAATGAACCATCCTGGCATCTCTTCAGTCTCACTTGACTATGGTGGATTATTCTTTTAATGTATTTTTAAATTTGGTTTGCAACTGTTTGTTGAGGATTTTTACATCTATGTTCACCAGGAATATTGCCCTATAGTTGTCCTTTTTTTGTGGTGTCTCTTTGGTTTTGGTATCAGGATAATGCTGGCCTCAAAGAATGAAATTGAGTTTTCCTTCTTCTAGTTTTTGGAATAGTTTGAGCAGAGTAAGTATTAGCTCTTCCTACATGTTTAGTAGAATTCATCCATGAAGCCATCTGCATTTGTTTGTTTAGGAGTTTTGGATTACTCATTCAATTTCATTACTAGTAGTAATTGGTCTGTTCAGATTTTCTATTTCTTCCTGATTCAGTTTTGGACAAATGTATGTTTCTAGGAATTTATCCATTTCTTTCTAGATTTTCAAATATAATATAATTTTTCATAGTAGTCTCTCATAATCCTTTGTATTTCTGGGATTTGGTTTTTATTTCTCCTCCTTCATTTCTGATTTTATTTCAGCCCTCTGTCTTTTCATCAGAATGAATCTAGCTAAATATTTATCAATTTTGTTTATTTTTTCAAAGAAACCAGCTCTTGGTTTTATTGATCTTTTCTACTGTAGTTTTCATCTTTATTTCATTTAGTCATGCTCTGATCTTTATTATTTCCTTCTTTCTACTAATTTTGGGATTGGGTTGTTCTTCTTTTTCTAGTTTCCTTAGGTGTATGGTTAGATTGTTTATTTGACATTTTTCTTGGTGTAGGCCTATATCAGTATAAACTTCCCCTCCTTAGAACTGCTTTCAATGCATCTCAAAGATTTTGAACTGTTGCATTTCCATTATTAGTCTCTAGTTATTTTTTATTTCCTCTTCGGCTTATTCTTTGACCCAGTCATTGTTTAATAGCATGTTGTTTAACCTCTACATGTTTGTGTTTTTTCCAGTTTTCTTCTGGTAACTAATTTCTAGTTTCATACCCTTATAGTTAGAAAATACACTTGATATCATTTCAATCTTCTTAACTTTACTGACACTTTTTGTGGCCTAAAGAATGTGTATTCTGCTGTTTTTGAATGGAATGTTCTGTTATCTGTTAAGTCCACAGGATCTAATTGGGTCATTCAAAGCCACTGTTTCTTTATTGATTTCTGTCTGGATGATTTATCCATTGATGTAATTAGGATGTTAAAGTCCCTTAATATTATTGTATTACTGTCAATTCCTCTCTTTATATCTGCTACTATTTGCTCTATGTATTTAGGTGCTTCTATGTTGGGTGCATAGATATTTACCATTGTTAATGATCCTTCTTGGGATTGATGCCTTTATCTTTTATCATTATGTAATACCCTTTTTATCTCTTGTTACAGTC